>NC_137674.1:113828547-113858547 GCF_963989245.1 Nansenia antarctica | reverse complement strand
TTACAGTAACACAGTACAGCTGCTTTAGAACGTCTCTGTGTTACAGTAACACAGTAAAGCTGCTTTAGAACGTCTCTGTGTTACAGTAACACAGTACAGCTGCTTTAGAACGTCTCTGTGTTACAGTAACACAGTACAGCTGCTTTAGAACGTTTCTGTGTTACAGTAACACAGTAAAGCTGCTTTAGAACGTCTCTGTGTTACAGTAACACAGTACAGCTGCTTTAGAACGTCTTTGTGTTACAGTAACACAGTAAAGCTGCTTTAGAACGTCTCTGTGTTACAACACAGTAAAGCTGCTTTAGAACGTCTCTGTGTTACAGTAACACAGTACAGCTGCTTTAGAACGTCTCTGTGTTACAGTAACACAGTACAGCTGCTTTAGAACGTCTCTGTGTTACAACACAGTACAGGTGCTTTAGAACGTCTCTGTGTTACAGTAACACAGTAAAGCTGCTTTAGAACGTCTCTGTGTTACAACACAGTACAGCTGCTTTAGAACGTCTCTGTGTTACAGTAACACAGTAAAGCTGCTTTAGAACGTCTCTGTGTTACAGTAACACAGTACAGCTGCTTTAGAAGGTCTCTGTGTTACAGTAACACAGTACAGCTGCTTTAGAACGTCTCTGTGTTACAGTAACACAGTAAAGCTGCTTTAGAACGTCTCTGTGTTATGTGAGAGAAAATTATTATATGTAATAAGCTACATTTAAGATTCAAACTCCATCATCTTTTTTTTTTTTTTTATTTGTTTTTTCAGATTTTATCCCTTTTTCACCCAATTTGGTAGCCAATTTAACCCAACTTAGCATCCAATTATCCCCTGCCTATTGCATAGGATCCGCCGCACGACCCCGTGGCCGGCAGTCCCAGAGGAGGGCGCCAGGCAGACTAGGCTGACTGGCTCCTCGAGCCCAGTACCGTTATTCCGGCACCCAGGGGGCGGTGTTGCGCGACGGATCCTAGTCCAGAAATACTCCTATACCCCCCTCGGAAGCGGCCGGCCAATATGCCGCTTCCCGTGTGCCTCGGCCATATCTGGATCTGGCGAGCCGGGATACGAACCCCGGCCCCGGTGGGCAGCATGCACTAGCGGCCAGAAACTCCATCATCTTAAGTTGGATGTCTACAGCAAGCTGTAGAAAATGATTTCCTGTTGTCACACAATAAAACCAGTTTCTCTACTTGAAGCTTGACATTGGCTAGACAACAGACACATTTAAATGATTACAATGAAACCTGTTTTCTCCTGTGCCATACATTTACATAGAAACTCAGAACAATGCTGAGTCACACCAGAGTGATTGCCCAGGCATTGTTCACCCTGTGGTCACCACTCCTCACTTTTGTTGTGCTGTGGGGAAGGGAGGGTCAAATTCCCCCCTAACCTTCATCCCCATCATCTTCCTCAATGTTCAGGTCCACACCCCCTGTGAATGATTGGTTTGGACCTCACCTAGGGGCGGACTTGTTTGTGAGGGGAGCTGAGAGCATATATGCTGACATGTAATGAATGACTTGTACTTTTTAGGAGGAACTTTGAATCGTTCAGATGCGTCTGACGAACCTGTAAACTTCCTCCTTCTGCAGAAGAACATTAAATATCTTTTCTTATACATCTTGAAACGAAACAGGCTGCCATTTTTTGAAATTTGCTTACAGTTACAGCACAGCTGCTTTAGAACGTCTCTGTGTTACAGTAACACAGTACAGCTGCTTTAGAACGTCTCTGTGTTACAGCACAGTACAGCTGCTTTAGAACGTCTCTGTGTTACAGTAACACAGTAAAGCTGCTTTAGAACGTCTCTGTGTTACAGTAACACAGTAAAGCTGCTTTAGAACGTCTCTGTGTTACAGTAACACAGTACAGCTGCTTTAGAACGTTTCTGTGTTACAGTAACACAGTAAAGCTGCTTTAGAACGTCTCTGTGTTACAGCAACACAGTACAGCTGCTTTAGAACGTTTCTGTGTTACAGTAACACAGTAAAGCTGCTTTAGAACATCTCTGTGTTACAGTAACACAGTACAGCTGCTTTAGAACGTCTCTGTGTTACAGTAACACAGTACAGCTGCTTTAGAACGTCTCTGTGTTACAGTAACACAGTACAGCTGCTTTAGAACATCTCTGTGTTACAGTAACACAGTACAGCTGCTTTAGAACGTCTTTGTGTTACAGTAACACAGTAAAGCTGCTTTAGAACGTCTCTGTGTTACAGTAACACAGTAACGCTGCTTTAGAACGTCTCTGTGTTACAGTAACACAGTACAGGTGCTTTAGAACGTCTCTGTGTTACAGTAACACAGTACAGCTGCTTTAGAACGTCTCTGTGTTACAGCACAGTACAGCTGCTTTAGAACGTCTCTGTGTTACAGTAACACAGTACAGCTGCTTTAGAACGTCTCTGTGTTACAGTAACACAGTAAAGCTGCTTTAGAACGTCTCTGTCTGACACTAGACCCTGAAGGTGTGTTTTAACTTCCTGATCTCGTTGCTCAACGTTCCAGAACCCAAACTAATTCCACTAAGCTACAGTCCCAGGTGACCCTGGACAGCGGGGACACACTGGACCTGGACCAGGAGACGCAGGCTGCAGACAGGAAGAGGAACGCCCTGAAGTCAAACGTGCTGCAGCTTAACACCATCAGAGACCAGGGGCTGGTGTAAGTTCAACACACACACACGCACACACACACACACACACACACACTCATGCACACACACACACACTCACAGTAAAGTCCACACTGGTGTGTGCTGAACAGAGAGTTAAGCTACGCTGTGTTGTTTTCCCCTTAGATGAATTGTGTCATTGTTGCAGGTGGCTCAGCCAGAAGAGCAGCAGACAGCAGATGATTGACAGGTGGCTGGGGGGCAGGAAGCACCTCCACCATGAGTGAGTATTATTATTATTATCATCATTATTATTATTGTTATTATTATTGTTATTATCAACGCTGAAGCCCCAGTGCTGCTCCACCTCCTCTCACCCCCGCCCTCCCCCCCAACAAGCTGTGTTAGTCGACTATCGATGTGTCATTGAAAAAAAATAACATTAAATCGGATGCTGATATGCAGACCAGAACACTAGAACTCACCCCCCCCCCCCCCCCCCACAGCCCTTATTCCCTTGAGGATGAGGAGGAGGAGGAGGAGGAGGAGGAGGAGGAGGCGCTCCACCATGACGAGCGGACCTGGTACGTGGGCGGCATCACACGCGGCCAGGCTGAGGAGCTTCTGATTGGCCGGGGGGACGGAACCTTCCTGATCAGAGACCGCCTGACGCACGATGGCTCCTTCGCCTGCTCCCTGGTGTAAGATGACCCCTGACCCTAGCCCTGACCCTGACCCCTGACCCTGACCCTGACCCTAGCCCTGACCCTTGCCCTGACCCCTGACCCTGACCCTGACCCCTGACCCTGACCCTGACCCCTAGCCCTGACCCTGACCTTGACCCTGACCCTAACCCCAACCCTAACTCTAACCCTGCTCCGTGGTGTAAGGTAACACTGACCCTAACCCAGCAGAGGAACAGCAACACGTTGATGTGGTGACACCAAAATCTATAGGGCTAGAATGGATACATATATATATATATAGAATGGATATGGAATAGAATAGATGTTTAGCTGGGGGTATTATGGCCTGCTGGGCACTTGGATAGGATTTAATAAATTTCCTAATTTAAATTTCATTGTAGCGTCGTGTCTAACCTGAGGTGTTTCCCTCTGCATCTCCAGGGTGAACGGGGAGGTGAAGCACTGTGTGATCTGTCAGACCTCCTCTGGCTACGGCTTCTCTGAGCCCTGCTGCCTCTACGCGTCCCTCAGAGAGCTGGTCCTCCACTACCGCCTCACCTCCCTGGCCCAGCACAACACCCTGCTGGACGTCACCCTGGCCTGCCCCGTCCTCACACACGTACCCAGGTGACCAGGTGACCAGGTGATCAGGTGATCAGTCACCTGCCGGCGACACACACCTGGCAGAGCTACAAACACTCAACTTTTTGCGCAACAATACAAGCGAGATGCAGAGTGAGACGTTTGTAAACGACTGTTGGAGGTTTCTGGTTCTGAAGAGAACCTGTCTGTCTGAAGAGAACCTGTCTGTCTGAAGACAAGCTGTCTGTCTGAAGAGAACCTGTCTGTCTGAGGAGAACCTGTCTGTCTGAAGAGAACCTGTCTGTCTGGAGACAAGCTGTCTGTCTGAAGAGAACCTGTCTGTCTGAAGAGGACCTGTCTGTCTGAAGAGAACCTGTCTGTCTGGAAAGAACCTGTCTGTCTGGAGAGAACCTGTCTGTCTGAAGAGAACCTGTCTGTCTGAAGAGAACCTGTCTGTCTGAAGACAAGCTGTCTGTCTGGAGACAAGCTGTCTGTCTGAAGAGAACCTGTCTGTCTGAAGAGGACCTGTCTGTCTGAAGAGAACCTGTCTGTCTGGAGAGAACCTGTCTGTCTGGAGAGAACCTGTCTGTCTGAAGAAAGCCTGTCTGTCTGGAGAGAACCTGTCTGTCTGAAGAGGACCTGTCTGTCTGAAGAGAACCTGTCTGTCTGGAGAGAACCTGTCTGTCTGAAGAAAGCCTGTCTGTCTGGAGAGAACCTGTCTGTCTGAAGAGGACCTGTCTGTCTGTCTGGAGACAAGCTGTCTGTCTGGAGAGAACCTGTCTGTCTGAAGAGAACCTGTCTGTCTGAAGAAAGCCTGTCCATGATGTTCTGTTTTGGTTTGGACGTGGACGAGGCTACACATATCTTTGCATCTTTTTCTTCTTTTAAAGTTTCCATTGTAAATGTAAAGTCGTTTGACATTTCAGTGGACTTCTTCATTCTTGCAATCGATCGTCTTAGGAGCCAATTTGCTTTTGTGGCGTAATCCTTTTTTCTTTTTTTTCTTTTTGGAAAAGGATTTGATATGATAGATATGGTGGATATGGTGGATATGGTGGATATGGTGGATATGGGACCTAACAGGCCTTTCCCCAGGTGCATATCTAGATATAAAGGTGCGTCTCTCACCTGGTTCAGATGGAAGATAGGAAGCTGTGGAGAAAAGGCGTTTGTGTTTTATCTCCTGGTTACCTTCTCCTCTCAGAGCTGGGAGACACACAGACAGACAGACACACAGACAGACAGACACACAGACACACAGACACACAGACACACAGACAGACAGACACACAGACACACAGACACACAGACAGACAGACACACAGACACACAGACACACAGACAGACAGACACACAGACACACAGACACACAGACAGACAGACACACAGACACACAGACACACAGACAGACAGACACACAGACACACAGACACACAGACAGACAGACACACAGACACACAGACAGACAGACACACAGACACACAGACACACAGACACACAGACACACAGACAGACAGACACACAGACACACAGACACACAGACAGACACACAGACACACAGACAGACAGACACACAGACACACAGACACACAGACACACAGACACACAGACAGACACACACACAGACACACAGACACACAGACACACAGACACACAGACACACACACAGACACACAGACAGACAGACACACAGACACACAGACACACAGACAGACACACAGACACACAGACACACAGACACACAGACAGACACACAGACACACAGACACACAGACACACAGACACACAGATACACACACAGACACACAGACACACAGACACACAGACAGACACACAGACACACAGACACACAGACACACAGACACACAGACAGACAGACACACAGACACACAGACAGACAGACACACAGACAGACAGACACACACACAGACACACAGACACACAGACACACAGACACACACACAGACACACAGACACACAGACAGACACACAGACACACAGACAGACAGACAGACACACAGACACACAGACACAGGAGACACACAAAGCCCTCTCATATGTGGTTGAGAATCGTTCATTTTTATAAACATTGCAACACTGCTGTAGGACCTCCCAGCCAGGAGGGAATCTCCTTCTGTACTTTTTCTTTGAGTCTGAGGACTAAAGCTGATGTACTGTAAACTACCAGAGTCACTGAGCTACAGAACAGGATGCAGTGATGTGTCAGTTCTGCAGTGATTGTTGTGAGGAATCTCAGAGGTGCTGTGCAGTACCATGTAATGGTGATGACATGTGTCAGGTGATAGCTAGCCTTTTTTTAATTATCTTATCCTGCTTCAAACATGTTTATCTCTGTGTATCTGTAAGTGTGTCTGTACGCCCCTATCAGACGCTGAGTGTGTTGAACAGTTATGTGTCGTTGGTGGAGGACAAGACAATGATGATGCCAGAAACAGGCCTAGATGACTAGTCTGTGTATGATGACGGGGTGTTGATGTGAAAACGCTTTACGTTTTTTTTGCTTTTATATTTGTGAAACAGCCCTTCCCTGAGGTAGCTGAAGCCTGATGCAGCTCAATCTAACTCTAAATACACTCACAAAATATTACAAGAACTACAAACCCTTGAACACAAACATACATTCGAGCATTCAATGTTTATTCTCAGATAGTTACATATCATCTGTAATAATCTGCAATCTATAATCAAATAATGTTGCTTGTGAAAAGCAAAATGCACTTTTGATTTGAATTTACTCAAAATGTGTGTTTCTCCAAGTAAAATTGTAATATAGGCTACTTGCTTTGAGCACACATTTCTCATGCTATTAGGCCTACTTTCAGTCTTCTAGGGGGAAAAAGTCTAAATACTTTAATCAATGGGCATTAATGTTATCTGTGGCGGAACTAAACTGTCCTTATTTCCATATTAAATGTATTGTGTTGAATTATGTATGAATTATGACTTTCCTTGTCAGATCCTTTATCATACATATGTATTTAGCTACATCTGTTTGTTTTCTAGGGGGGGAAACATTCAGTGAGTGTAAATAGGCTGATTTAATCAACCTGCATTCATCTACATTTGGGACATCTACTACAACCTATAGTGGCTGTTCCTTTCTTTATGATGTCCTTATTTCCATTTTAAATTGATTGTGTTTAATAACGTCTATATGAATAAAGTGTTGCTGCCTACTGCGATCCTGCCATCTTTATTTGGTGAAATTATCTGGGCCGCGTTCGTAAATTCGCCGGAGCGCTACACTGGGTTCAACGTCATAATAGAACCAAGTAATTTGATTGGACGAAAGGCAGTCACGTGAATGCTCCAGCGCTCTCAGAGCGAATTTACGAACGCAGCCAATATTGTTGAGTCTTCTGGGATGAGTCCGGGACGCGAATTTGCGAAACCTAGGATGGTAGGGGAAGGCAGGGCAATACCGCTACCTGATTGGTTGGCGAAGCACTCGTGATGAGCCCCCTCGTTGGCTGGCGAGCCAGACTCCTTGCTACACCAATCAGCCAACCAATCAGGTAGCGGTATTGCCCTGCCTTCCCCTACCATCCTAGGTTTCGCAAATTCACCAGACTCCTTGGATGGCATGGATGATGTCATAGAAGCGGGATGATGTCATAGAAGCGGGATGATGTCATAGAAGCGGGATGACCGACCAACCACAGCTGAGGATGATGATCCTGTAATCACCTCTGAGACTCTAGGAGGCAGTAGACAGGACACCAGTACAGTTTGAGGCAGTTTCAAAGTTTGAGTTCAGATTGTGTCGTTATTGGAAGGAGTGAGGACTTCAACACCTGCAGAGATATGAAGTGTGTTTTCGTGCTGATGATTTTTTTAATTATCTCAACTTTCCATAAATGCCGCGGCAAGCCGAAGCCCAAACCGTCCTGCCACTACCCCCCCTCCCAGTGGTGCCGCAGCCTGGAGATAGCCATAGAGTGCGGGGTGAGTTTAAACATATCGTGACGTTAGAATGATAAGGTTCTATCTCCATTCTTGTCAAAAATTTTTTTTTTTTTTTACATAATCTGATCCATTAGGTGTTTATTAATGCCTGTGTGGTGTTATTTTTTAAATGGTGACATTTTTGAGTCAGTAATTAATAAAATACAAAGGTTCCATCTCACAGAACATAATGGAATGTAAAAACTTTGACGCTCAATATCTCTGAACTGCCCTAAACGGAGATAGAACCTTATCATTCTAAACGGAGATAGAACCTTATCATTCTAAACGGAGATAGAACCTTATCATTCTAAACGGAGATAGAACCTTATCATTCTAATGACCAAAGCAGGATTCTCTTTAACATTCATTCATAAAACTCTCTGCGATGTTATTCTGATTAACTCCAACAGCTGCTTATTGTGAACTCCTGATCATGTTTACTTGAGATGTTCTGTTGAGTTTAATGACTGAATGACCCTTAAACCTCATGTCTGTTTAATCTAAACACACCAGCATGAAGATATGTTCATGTTATATATAGATATTGTGTTATACATTATAGCCGACATGTAAAGGAGTAAGACTGTCATTCTCCCAAACATAGTTGTTCATGCCGGTGGTTCAGGTCTTTAGTTGGTGTTGAAAGGCTTCCTTGTCTGAGTTGAATCAGAATCATGCTTTTGACATTAACCACCAGAGGTTCCCAATTTCCTGAGAGAAGTGCTGTCCCCAAACTGCTCTGTGTTTGGTCCCAAATATGCTATTTTAGCCTTGTTGATATTCCCTCTTAATGAATGAATGGTCTTTATTGTCATTGCTACAGTACAGGTACCAAACAACGAAATTTAGGAGGGGTGGCTCCCTTGGTGCTAGGAAAGAAAAAAACACAAAAAAAACACAAGAAGGGAAGGAGCTGGTTTACATAAATAAAGGCTATGTACACTATCCACTATACTATACTGTACAGATAGACGACTAGGGTTGCCATATTGCACATAGTGTTATTGCACATTCATTTGAAGTGTCGCAGTTTGCAGGCTAGAAATGTACATATTTGTGCCTCAGCACTACACCTGATTTTTTCAGTCCAGCAGCTGCCATCAATCCGTCCAGACTGTCCAGGGCCCAGAACCTAGGTCTTTGCTGTGTTCAGGGCCTGGATGGCCCTGGGGTAGAAGCTGTGCTTCAGTCTGTTTGTCCTTGCGGCCATGGTCCTGTACCGCCTTTTCGAGGGCAGCCGGGTAAAGTGTTTGTACCCAGGGTGGGTTGGGTCTCTGGAGATCTTGGAGGCCTTCCTGAGACAGTGTGTGTTGTACAGCTCTTCCAGAGAGGGGAGGGGGGCGCCGGTGATCTTCTGGGCTGTTCTCACGACTCTCTGTAGCGCATTTCTCTCCGCGGTTGTGCAGCTGGAGAACCAGTTGCAGATGCCGTAGGTGAGGATGCTCTCCACTGCGCCGCGGTAGTAGGCCACCATTATCTCCTGCTTGATGTGTTCCTTCCTGAGGACTCTCAGGATGTAGAGCCGCTGTTGTGCCTTCTTGATGGTGGCTGTTGTGTTGTTCTTCCAGAACAGGTCATCCTGTATGTGCACCCCCAGGAATCGGAGGGTTGAGACTCTCTCCACGCTCCCTCCGTCGATGAGCAGGGGCTGGATCTCGGACTTTTTCCTCCTGAAGTCCACGATGATTTCCTGGGTCTTTGACTTGTTCAGCAGCAGGTTGTTAACCTTGCACAGCTTGCTCAGTTGCTCTACCTCATCCCTGTACGCCGCCTCGTCCCCCCCCCGAGATGCAGCCCACCACGGTGGTGTCGTCTGCAAACTTTACGATGGTAATCACAGTATGCTTACAATTAACTTAGTCATGGACAGATGATAATAACAACTAATTGTAAGAACAGGCCAAGAAATGGCCACTTCTGGCCCCGCGGCGGCGTAGCGGTCTAAGCACTAGCCACTAGTGCAAGCTGCCCACCGGGGACTGGGATCGAATCCCGGTCTCGCCAGATCCGGATATGGCCGAGGCACACAGGGAGCGGCATATTGAGCGGCCGCTCCAGAGGGCGGTATAGGACTATTTCCGGACAAGGATCCGTCGCGCAACAGCGCCCCCGGGGTGCCGGAATAACGGTGCTGGGCTCGAGGAGCCAGTCAGCTGGTCTGCCTGGCGATCTCCTCTGGGGCTGCCGGCCACGGGGTCGTGCGGCGGATCCTACGCAATAGGCAGGGGATAATTGGATGCTAGGTTGGGTTCAATTGGATACCAAATTGGGTGAAAAAGGGATAAAATCTGAAAAACAAAGAAAAAAAGAAAAAAAGAAATGGCCACTGACTTAATGACTTACTTTACTTATTTTACTTGACTCTATTATTGTGGTTTTGTGTCTTGAGGCTGCAGTGACGATGTTGAGGAACCTAAGGCAGATAATGTTACTCTTGTGTACTTGTATGTTGGCTAATCTGTACTCTTGTGTACTTGTATGTTGGCTAATCCAATCAATTCTGATTCTGGGCGTGTTGGTGTGTCACTGCATGTCGGTTTTAGAATGTCAAGTGGAAGTGTTTAGTGAAAATACCACCGCTCATCCGTGATCAGACTTTGCTGAGGTGCTGAACTGAAGAGTATCAATAGAGCTGCAAAATAACAGCATCTGCACACTTACAACACTGTGCAAAAAACATAGTTTATTGCTTTCGGTCATAGACCTTCTTCAGGCATAAAGCCGACTAGTGAATGCAGTGGTTATAAAGGGTTCAAACAGTGGAAGTGTGTCCGTCTGGTCACAACTCTGACTACATCTTGACTTTCACGTCAAACGGAAGCAATTGACCATGAGAGGAAGGGGGTTGTGGACTCATTCACCACTGGTACAGGGTTGTGAGGGTTGTGAAAACCTTGTACAGTGGTAAATGAGTCCACAACCCCCGTCCTCAAATGGTAAATTGCTTTTCTACAACAGCCACCACATAATATACAAAACAAATACAGTTGTAACATTAAATTCATGTATTTACAATCATTAATCGTTTCAGAATACATATATCCACAGAATATAGTCCCATAAACAAGATCAACCATTGCATTGTAGGTCAGCACAGGTGTTCTTAATCAGATTGGTCTGAACTGAAGGTTGTTGGGATATTTACCACTGTTGCTAGCCAATCAGAATCCAGTATCCAAACATGCTGTTGTAGAAAGTGACATTGGTGACGTCGTCCAGGTTCAGAAGCAGTGTATGGAGCTGAACGCCACCCGGCCCAACGCCGCGGTGCCGCCGGTGAAGGTGACGCTCTACTACGAGAGCCTCTGTCCCGGCTGCAGAGCCTTCATCTCCCAGCAGCTCTACCCCACCTGGACCATGCTGAGGGACATCATGGAGGTCCGGCTGGTCCCCTACGGCAACGCACAGGTACGCAACATGTCCCCATGGCAACGCACAGGTACGCAACATATCCCCAACATGTCCCCAACATGTCCCCATGACAACACACAGGTACGCAACACGTCCCCATGGCAACACACAGGTACGCAACATGTCCTCTATGGCAACACACAGGTACGCAACATGTCCCCATGGCAACACACAGGTACGCAACATGTCTCCTATGACAACACACAGGTACGCAACATGTCCCCTATGACAACACACAGCTAAGCAACATGTCCCCATGGCAACACACAGGTACGCAACATGTCCCCTATGACAACACACAGGTACGCAACATGTCCCCTATGACAACACACAGCTAAGCAACATGTCCCCTATGACAACACACAGGTAAGCAACATGTCCCTATGACAACACACAGGTACGCAACATGTCCCCTATGACAACACACAGGTACGCAACATGTCCTCTATGACAACACACAGGTAAGCAACATGTCCCCTATGACAACACACAGGTACACAACATGTCCCCTATGACAACACACAGGTACGCAACATGTCCCCTATGACAACACACAGGTAAGCAACATGTCCCCTATGACAACACACAGGTAAGCAACATGTCCCCTATGACAACACACAGGTATGCAACATGTCCCCATGGCAACACACAGGTATGCAACATGTCCCCTATGACAACACACAGGTACACAGGCTGACCGTGTCTGACATTGTAGGTCACATTTCATCACTTGGTAACTGTTCCTCTCATTCTCTGTCTCCTACAGAAACATGTGTGTGTCAGGTGACTGGGCTGGGCTACTTCTGCTTAAAATATTAATAATATCCATTCTCTGTTCTTCTTTATTGACGACCTCGATAGATAGATGGATGGAATTAGAACCATTTTGAATGTTCTAATTCCGGTTAAAACGTCACTTTGTCTCGTGCGTATTCTGTTCTGTTTTCCCCCTGTAGGAGATTCCATCTAAGAACTCTCCTGTCACCTGTCAACACGGAGAGCCAGAGTGCCATGGCAACGCCATCGAGGCAGGTCCAATATCACACCTGATAACACGAGTGTCCATCTGCATGCAGAGATGTTAGGGAATCCCAGTAGTATTAATAGCCCACATTGACCTGCCACAATAAGACCTCACCTCCTCCTCTGGCTCACACAGATACAATCATACTGGTCTGTTCTTATTGTATATAATGTACAGATGTCTATTTTTGTATTATTCAATTGTCACTACTTATGGTGTGAGCTGCTGTAAAGCCTTCATTTCCCCTCTGATCAATAAAGTATCTATCTACCTATCTACCTATCTACCTATCTACCTATCTACATATCTACCTGTCTACCTGTCTACCTGTCTACCTGTCTACCTGTCTACCTGTCTACCTGTCTACCTGTCTACCTGTCTACCGGTCTATCGGTCTATCTGTCTATCTATCTGTCTATCTATCTATCTATCTGTCTGTCTATCTGTCTGTCTGTATGTCTATCTGTCTGTCTGTCTGTCTGTCTGTCTGTCTATCTATCTCTCATACCTATCTCCTCCTCCCCAGGCGTGTGTTCTACATGCAGCAGGTCCGTCGGCGTTTGAGGTGATTCACTGTATGGAAGCTGCTGCCAACGTCCTGGGAGCCGCCCAGCCTGTGAGTGTTACAATACAACCTGTCTACTGCTCCAATACAACCTGTCTGTGGGATGTTTTGTGCGTTTGCCAGAACCTCTTTCTTGGCAATATAAAAACAATGTTTTAGTCTTGGCAGAGTTTATACAAGTATATGTATTTGTAACCTGGGTGCCAGACTGAGAAATTGTACGTTTGAGCCAACTGACAGGGTGTGCTCTGTAATCGTAGGCAGTCCCACTCATATGTTTCATTGTATTGGACAGATACAGTGAAGACAGACAGGAAAGTAAGGAGGAAAAGGGAGAGAGAGAGGGCATGTCAGCAGGTCTTGGGATACAGACTTCAGTTCTCAGTGTATTTGATATAAAACTACAACTACCATCCTAACCCGTCCTTCTTCTCCTCCAGTGTTTGCAGCCCAGGCCATCCTAACCAGTCATTCTTGTCTCTCCTCCTCCAGTGCTTGCAGCTGTACAGCTCCGTCACCTGGGCCAGCATCACGTCCTGCGTGCAGGGAAACCTGGGCGTCAAGCTGACCCACCAGAACGCCCTGGCGACCAACGCCCTCCGCCCCGCGCTCACTCACGTGCCCTGGGTCACCATCGACGGGGTAAGGGGGGGGGGGGGGGGGGACTGTGGAGGTGCAATGTTTCAATGTTTTAATGTTGGGATCCAACACAGTACAGCAGAAGTGCAGCTCAGTGGCCTTGTGGTTAGAGTGTCCGCCCGCCCTGAGATCTGGAGGTCGTGAGTTCGATCCCCGGCCGAGTCGTACCACCAAAGACTATAAACATGGTACCCGATGCCTCCCTGCTTGGCACTCAGCATTAAGGGTTGGATTGGGGGGGGTAAGACCCTGCGACATACCAGCGTCATGTGTCCTGGGGGTGTACTTGTTCATCAAGCCACCTCACGCTACGGAATCGGGAGATAGGCTCCTGCTGCCTAAGGTCGAGGCTTACTTACTTTTCTATAGTACAGTGTCTATAGTACAGTATCTATAGTACAGTATCTATAGTACAGTGTCTATAGTTAACAAGGTTAGCAGCATCTACAGATCAACAGAAGTTACAGCTTTTGAATTGATTTCATCCTCCTCATCTGCGTTTTAATGATGTGTGTGAGTGCATGTTAATGATGATGTGTGTGAGTGCATTTTGAACTACCTAAACACAAGGTACCGATGTCAAAACACGTTTTGTCTGGCCACGTTCTGATGCTGTGTTGGACACGTTCTGATGCCTGTTTGTTGCCTTCCTGCAGGTGTACACAGACGACCTGCAGCACAAAGCCATGTCCTCACTCTTCAACCTGGTCTGCAAAACGTACAAGGTGAGTTGCAGAGTGAGGGTTAGGGTAGCAGGGTGAGGGTTAGGGTAGCAGGGTGAGGGTTAGGGTAGCAGAGTGAGGGTTAGGGTAGCAGGGTGAGGGTGAGGGTAGCAGGGTGAGGGTTAGGGTAGCAGGGTGAGGGTGAGGGTAGCAGGGTGAGGGTTAGGGTAGCAGGGTGAGGGTGAGGGTAGCAGGGTGAGGGTTAGGGTAGCAGGGTGAGGGTTAGGGTAGCAGGGTGAGGGTTAGGGTAGCAGGGTGAGGGTAGCAGGGTGAGGGTTAGGGTAGCAGGGTGAGGGTTAGGGTAGCAGGGTGAGGGTTAGGGTAGCAGAGAGAGGGTTAGGGTAGCAGGGTGAGGGTTAGGGTAGCAGAGAGAGGGTTAGGGTAGCAGAGAGAGGGTTAGGGTAGCAGAGAGAGGGTTAGGGTAGCAGGGTGAGGGTTAGGGTAGCAGAGTGAGGGTTAGGGTAGCAGAGAGAGGGTTAGGGTAGCAGGGTGAGGGTTAGGGTAGCAGGGTGAGGGTTAGGGTAGCAGGGTGAGGGTTAGGGTAGCAGGGTGAGGGTTAGGGTAGCAGAGAGAGGGTTAGGGTAGCAGGGTGAGGGTTAGGGTAGCAGAGTGAGGGTTAGGGTAGCAGGGTGAGGGTTAGGGTAGCAGGGTGAGGGTTAGGGTAGCAGGGTGAGGGTTAGGGTAGCAGGGTGAGGGTTAGGGTAGCAGGGTGAGGGTGAGGGTAGCAGGGTGAGGGTTAGGGTAGCAGGGTGAGGGTTAGGGTAGCAGGGTGAGGGTTAGGGTAGCAGGGTGAGGGTTAGGGTAGCAGGGTGAGGGTTAGGGTAGCAGGGTGAGGGTTAGGGTAGCAGGGTGAGGGTTAGGGTAGCAGGGAGAGGGTTAGGGTAGCAGAGAGAGGGTTAGGGTAGCAGAGAGAGGGTTAGGGTAGCAGAGAGAGGGTTAGGGTAGCAGGGTGAGGGTTAGGGTAGCAGAGTGAGGGTTAGGGTAGCAGAGTGAGGGTTAGGGTAGCAGGGTGAGGGTTAGGGTAGCAGGGTGAGGGTTAGGGTAGCAGAGAGAGGGTTAGGGTAGCAGGGTGAGGGTTAGGGTAGCAGGGTGAGGGTTAGGGTAGCAGGGAGAGGGTTAGGGTAGCAGGGTGAGGGTTAGGGTAGCAGGGTGAGGGTTAGGGTAGCAGAGAGAGGGTTAGGGTAGCAGAGAGAGGGTTAGGGTAGCAGAGAGAGGGTTAGGGTAGCAGGGTGAGGGTTAGGGTAGCAGGGTGAGGGTTAGGGTAGCAGGGTGAGGGTTAGGGTAGCAGAGTGAGGGTTAGGGTAGCAGGGTGAGGGTTAGGGTAGCAGGGTGAGGGTTAGGGTAGCAGGGTGAGGGTTAGGGTAGCAGGGTGAGGGTTAGGGTAGCAGAGAGAGGGTTAGGGTAGCAGGGTGAGGGTTAGGGTAGCAGGGTGAGGGTTAGGGTAGCAGGGTGAGGGTTAGGGTAGCAGAGAGAGGGTTAGGGTAGCAGGGTGAGGGTTAGGGTAGCAGGGTGAGGGTTAGGGTAGCAGGGTGAGGGTTAGGGTGGCAGGGTGAGGGTTAGGGTAGCAGGGTGAGGGTTAGGGTAGCAGGGTGAGGGTTAGGGTAGCAGGGTGAGGGTTAGGGTAGCAGGGTGAGGGTTAGGGTAGCAGAGAGAGGGTTAGGGTAGCAGGGTGAGGGTTAGGGTAGCAGGGTGAGGGTTAGGGTAGCAGAGAGACTGACGCCTCACTGGTCTGCATTCAAACTTAACGTTTTATATTTGTAGAAACAACGTCTACTTTTGGTTGTGCTGTTTGAATCAACAATTGTTACACCTTAACTGTCCCTCCTGAACCCTCTCCATCCCCTCCACCCCCTGTAATGATGGTCTGTAGCACGGCTGTATATATCATCGGCCTGTAGAGGGCGCTATAGGTCCTCAGAGTTATTACATCTACAGGTGTTAGAAGGAGTCAGAGAGAGTTGTGGATGCTCGGGGAAGCACGAATGAACATCTAGCACCGCTAGCATAAAGAGTTAAACCACAACGTCTTGTTTTTAAAAAAGTTATTTTTTCTGAGTGGGGCAGTCCCACTCATATTTTTCATTTTATTTGACAGATACAGTGGAGAATTAGACAGGAAGGATGGGTGAGAGAGAGAGGAGGGATGACATGCAGGATATGTCCCCGGCCGGAATCGAACCATTACACCCCCCCTATAGGCTACAGGTGCCTGCTAAATGCCAGACATGTTAATGCTGTTGTTAATGTTAATGCTAATATTATCAACCCCGTGTGTTCTTGTCCTCAGGGAGGACCGCCCCCCGCCTGCACTGGAGCTCAGAAGAAGCTGGACAGGAGCTTGTGCTAAAAACAGAAACAGTAATGTTCATGTCATCCATGTATATGATTGGATTTAGTCTGTATATAGTAGCAGCTTTCCTCTGATCTACCATGAACTAGTATGGTCTTTTAAAACAACCCTAATCCTTTACATTAGCTAGCTCTAATCCTTTACATTAGCTAACCCTAATCCTTTACATTAGCTAACCCTAATCCTTTACATTAGCTAACCCTAATCCTTTACATTAGCTAACCCTAATCCTTTACATTAGCTAGCTCTTAACAGTTGTGCTCAATTTGAATGTTGACAGTTAATTTGTTTGTATTCAACTGTCAACTACCAATGTTATTGTTAGACTCAACTACCAATGTTATTGTTAGACTCAACTACCAATGTTATTGTTAGACTCAACTACCAATGTTATTGTTAGGCTCAACTACCAATGTTATTGTTAGGCTCAACTACCAATGTTATTGTTAGGCTCAACTACCAATGTTATTGTTAGGCTCAACTACCAATGTTATTGTTAGGCTCAACTACCAATGTTATTGTTAGACTCAACTACCAATGTTATTGTTAGGCTCAACTACCAATGTTATTGTTAGGCTCAACTACCAATGTTATTGTTAGACTCAACTACCAATGTTATTGTTAGGCTCAACTACCAATGTTATTGTTAGACTCAACTACCAATGTTATTGTTAGACTCAACTACCAATGTTATTGTTAGACTCAACTACCAATGTTATTGTTAGACTCAACTACCAATGTTATTGTTAGGCTCAACTACCAATGTTATTGTTAGACTCAACTACCAATGTTATTGTTAGACTCAACTACCAATGTTATTGTTAGGCTGTTGATAATTAAACTCAGTGATGACAATCAACAATCAAGTTCATCATTGAGCTATGATCGTTTCCACGGTCAAATTGACTCACGTTGAAATTGTATAAATCAGTACGTTGACGTGGTTTTCTACGTACAACACGGGTAAGATCAACATTTGATCTAAGCACGTTCTATAACTGAGGCCCCTGGGGCCTCATTTATAAAAAAGTACTTGAACGTCATCTTTGACTTTCACGTAAGCACATTTTTCTAAACGGACGTAAGCATTATTTATAAAACGGGCTGAGATGGTTTAAAGTTGCGTACGTGCTTCCTTCTATAAATACCAAACATACTTGGAATTTAACGCAGGTGAATGAGGTTTGTATTAACGCCCTGTGATAGAGGCTCAATTATAGTGGCTGAATGAAGCCAAGTGCTATAATATAATATAATACAGACAGACAATACTGAAAATATTATATACTGTCTGTATTATATTATATTATAGCACTTGGCTTCATTCAGCCGCTATTTGAGCCGCTATCACAGGGCGTTAATACTATATTATAGGGTAGGCGTGCGTCTGGAAGCGGGAGAGGGCAGTAATACCACGTTCATTGATAAAATGACATAAGGGATGGAAAGGGGGGATGGCAGTTTTAGACAGGGGATGATTTGGACAGTTTTTATTTCAGGGGGGGTGCCATTCCCCCTCATCCCGACTCAACTCGAAATCCAGTATCATTTAGCGCGTGGCCGGGCAAGGCATAGGCATGTTGAAGAGAGATAGACAGCTCCGGAGGGATATAAAGAAAGACTGAAATACAATCATAAACATTCGTTCCCTTTAAATCTTTAACAAATTTTCTCGGCTGGTAACAACATCGTTAATTTTATTACGAGCCACTTAATCTTCGCATGAATTACAGTAGGCAACGTTTTTCCAGTGCGGCTCACATGGCTGTAATAACTCAGCATAACCAGTAGGTAATGTGCGTACGCAAGTTGAATACTCGACGTCGAGCTACGATCGTTTCCACGATCAAATTGACTCACGTTGAAATTGTATAAATCACTACGTTGACGTGGTTTTCTACGTACGACACGTACGACACGCATAGAGTGAGTCAACATGAGCAGCCGCATCTCTCAACGCTCCTGCTGCCGCTTCGACAACAATGCAACGGCGAGGATTATTCCACACTTTCTCCTGTTCCTTCTGTGGATTACGGATTTATACATTAAATCACCACAGAACTTACATCTTATGGAGAAGGAGACAAACTTTATTGGAAAAAATGAGACCCATAGCGACTTTTATCTCCACGCCGCAAAGAAGTATTTAAACTTCGGAGCGGCAACTATTCACACTACGCTGACTGCTGACCTGACGCGGAAGAACAAGCCCCCGGCAGGTAGAATGGACCGAAGGACCATGATCTGTCTCTATCTACTACATTCAGCTGAATCCCGGTCCAGTTTCAACCAGGCAGGCTACACGTTTGGCCAGAGAGCAGCAGTGCCTTTCCCAGGCAACTGTTGCTAGCGACGCCATTGTCGTCAAACCGGCTCCAGCAGCGGACTTCCTGGATTCAGACGAGGCTATCAAAACAAAGGGTAGCTATGCTAACAACATTAGCCCCCCACCTAGCTTCCACCAGCTATCCAGGGAACACAGAGGCGTCACCACCACCACGACCCCCCCTCCCCCCTCCCTCCCCCACCCGGCGACGACCCCCCCTCCCCCCTCCCTCCCCCACCCGGCGACGACCCCCCCTCCTCCACCCGGAGACTCTCTACCGAAACCGTTGAACAATGGGCAACCCACCCCATCCCCCAATCCTCAACTTGACGATGAACTGAATGGAGACTATTTCCAAGTCAAGGACATGAACACTCTTTTTGGACACAGCAGTAAGGGCCTGCATATTGTTCACCTTAATGTGAACAGTCTTGTGCCTAAACTGGACCAAATCAGAGAAATGTTCCATGACAGCAAGGTTCACATTTTGAGCTTCTCTGAGACCAAGTTTGATGAATCAATCAAAGACCCAGAGATTGAAATAGTAAACTACACAGTCATCAGAAACGACAGGAACAGGTATGGGGGTGGTGTCTGCATGTACATTCACAACGATATTATCTTTAACACCCGGTATGACCTGAATCGTGACAAATTAGAATCTGTTTGGGTTGAAATTATCTTTAACAAAGCAAAACCGGTGCTGGTTGGTACTATCTACAGACCTCCCGATCAGAATGATTTCTATGATATTCTTGAGGAGTGCTTGGATGACGTTGACTGTGTGGAAAAGATTCTTATTGGGGATTGGAACACGGACATGCTCAGAAATGAAGCATCCGGCTTCAAATCCTTCACTAGGTTTTCTGAATTACACGGTCTCCGCCAACAAATTACCAAACCCACTAGGGTGTGTATTTCTACTCAAACCACCATAGATCTCATTCTAACATCGGATGAGTCCAAAATCTCCAAGAGTGGGGTTATTGTATGTGGGCTAAGTGATCATTACATGATCTTTTGCACTCGTAAAAAGCATAAACCCAAGGCTGGCGGTCATAAAACTGTAACCACTAGATCCCTTAAATCCTATTCTAGTGAGGCCTTAAACCATAAACTGGAGAATCAAGACTGGTTAGATGAACTAAAAAGCACACAGGTTGAGGAGGCATGGCTAGGTTTCAAAACCAAATTCCTAAATATTATTGACAGTATAGCCCCCATGAGAACCACCAGGGTTAAAGCCCGATCGGAACCATGGATGAATTCGGACATTCTAAATGCTATGAAAGTCAGAGACCTAAAATGCTCTGAAGTTCAAAAATGCAAATCAAAATTAGTGAAACAATTAAACGAAGATCTCAAAACCCACTTTGAAACCCACTTTGAAAAAACAATGCAACAAACTATGCAATCAGGTAATTACCATGACCAAATCTGCTAAGAAAAAATACCTCGATAACAAAATCGAAGAAAACTTAAACAAACCACGTGACCTTTGGAAGCTACTTAATAGCCAACTAGGTTGCAGTCAAAAACTCAAAACCAGGTCTACAAACATCAGCATAAAATCTGGAGATTCTCTCTTTACAGACAAGCTGGATGTGGCTAAGTGCTTAAACACTTTCTTTACAACCATAGCCACTAAATTAGTTAACAATCTACCACCCCACTCAGGGCGTTATGGTGTAGAGCACATCCGTGCGTTCTACAATAAACTGGGTGTACGCAAAGATGATTTTAAACTCTCCATGGTGTCAAACGATGAGGTGTTTAAAAAACTGGGCGCTCTACACTCAGAAAAGGCCACGGGCCATGACAATATTCCAGCCAGATTTCTAAAAGACTCAGCTGCCTCCATTACCCCAATCATCACCCACATAATAAACCTCTCCATCAAACAGGGACACGTCCCCCTTGACTTTAAAATAGCAAGGGTAACCCCACTGTATAAAAAAGGAAGCAAATTAGACCCAGGCAACTACCGACCTGTTTCTATTCTTAATTCCATCTCGAAACTTATGGAAAAAATAGTTTATGAACAGGTTGATAGGTACCTTACCGAAAAAAATCTGATGTATGAATTTCAATCAGGATTCAGAACATCCCATTCCACTGACACATGCCTTCTCTATTTGAACGACCACATCAACCATGAGGTGGACTCGGGCAAGTACTGCGGCATGGTCATGCTGGACCTCCAGAAGGCCTTCGACACAGTAGATCACCACATATTGTTAGATAAACTGAAAGCAATTGGGTTCGATAGAACATCGGTGAGCTGGATGCAATCCTACTTAGAGGGGAGAGAACAGGTGGTTAGTGTGAACGGAACACTGTCCCCCCCCCTCCCAGTGACCTGCGGCGTTCCACAAGGAAGCATATTGGGACCATTACTGTTCCTAATATATGTGAATGACATGTCATCAGCATGTGATTGCAATTTGTTCCTGTTCGCGGATGACTCGGCTCTGCTGGTCTCTGACAGGGACATATTGCAGGTGGAAAAAGCGCTAAGCACTGAACTGAGTAGAATCTGCATCTGGCTAGCTGACAATAAACTATCAATACACCTAGGTAAAACTGAAACCATCCTATACGGATCCCCATCTAAACTCAGAAAGGCTGACAATTTTAAAATAAAGTGAGTAACATTAATATCACAAGAAAAGAGGATATTACATACCTGGGCTCCATCTTAGAGGCAAATCTTTCCGGAGATAAAATGGCAGCAAAAGTAATCAAAAAAGTGAACCATAGAACTAGATTCTTGTACAGGATATCCTCACTTGTCAGTAAAAACACACTGAGGACCCTATCAGGAGCTCTCATTCAATGTCACTTCGACTATGCCGTAACATCATGGTACTATAGAACCACAAAGGCCCATAAAACAAGACTCCAGACAGCCCAAAATAAACTGGTTAGGCTTCTGCTAGGCCTCAACCCTAGGACACATCTAACCGCTGCTCATTTTTTGAGCCTTGATTGGCTACGAGTAGTTGACAGAGTGCAGCAGCTTGCACTGGGCCTGGTCTTCAAGATACGCTACACCACAAAGACACCCAAGTACCTGTCAACATACTTCCAAAAAGTGAACAACGTCCACACATACAATACCAGAGGAAGCTCCACGAACCACGTTCAACCGCGTTGCACCACAAACAAGGGGATAAACTCGTTTGCAAACTATGCAGTAAAAATGTGGAACGCCCTTCCTATAATCTTAAAGGAGTGCAAAACACTGCCCACCTTCAAAACCACTCTCAAAAAACATTTACAGGAGGCTGCAATCCGTAACTGGACCCTCTAAATCAAAAATCAGATTAAAAGACCCGAACTACACACTGTACATACTTTGTGTTTTGTCCCCCGCCCCCACCTGTGGTGTATGTCCCCACCTGTCCTACCCGCTGTACATACCTAATGTTTTGTTGTATTGTTCTTCCCATGATGGATGTATATTTATCTTGTAGATAGTACTAGTTATTTGTCTGTATTATCTTGTACATAGTACTAGTTTTTTTTTGTCTGTCTTACATGTAACGATGAATTGAGAATCAAGGACCCCAATTGAAATAAGCCAGTGGCTTTCTTGGGTTTTTATCCTGTTAGTTGACCTTGTATGTAATATGTACTTTCATGTACCTACTTCTGCAAATCTTCTAATAAAGTTTTTAATCAATCAATCAAAACAGATAGTCAACTAGGGTTGTCATATTGCACAAAAGTATTTTTTCACGTTATTTTAAAGTGTCACAGTTTGCAGGCTTGAAAATGTACATGTTTGTGCCTCAGCACTAGCTGCCATACAATCCGTCCGGACTGTCCTGGGCCCAGAACTTAGGCCTTTTCTGTGTTCAGGGCCTTGACGGCCCTGTGGTAGAAGCAGTCCTTCAGTCTGTTTGTCTTAGCGGCCGGGGTCCTGTACCTCCTGTTCGAGGGCATGGTTTGTGGTTTGTGGTTTATGGTTGGTTATCATATAGTTTGTGCTCTCAGTGTGTCTGCTAGATGGTGAATATGCAGCAGCAATGTCAGATACAGCCCAGCCTCTCCAGCCTCATAAGAACATATGACTCTACATACATGAGACTGTTTGACTTCTCTCGGTGTTCACATTATTATAAACCAGATGCTCTCATACTCTGTTTTCATTATTAGCTAGTTATCATTGTAATGTTTGAACCTATTTTGGGGACTTTGAGTGTAATTAATACTGGGTGTGTACAGAGGGACATTGAGGACGTTCAGACAATTACATTTACTTGGATTGATCAGATCCATTGATCACATTAATAATCAGTCTAGTCCAGGTCCCAGAGCTTTAGGACGGTGATGTGAGGTAGCAGACTGGCTGTCTGGCTTATTAAAACACAAACACAAGTTGTCCCTCAGTCTCTGTATGTGTGTGACGTAATTACATTTAACAGAATGTACGTTTGATAATAATGTTATTGATTTAATGGCTTGCAAAGGGAATCGGATATGATTGAACAGTTTAATAAAGGTGACTGTGATTGTAATATGATACACATCTTCTGTACTTGATGTTATAAGTGTGTCTACTGGTTCAGCCTACTGGTTCAGCCTACTGGTTCAGTCTACTGGTCCTACTGGTTCAGTCTACTGGTTCAGTCTACTGGTTCAGCCTACTGGTTCAGTCTACTGGTTCAGTCTACTGGTTCAGTCTACTGGTTCAGCCTACTGGTTCAGTCTACTGGTTCAGCCTACTGGTTCAGCCTACTTGTTCAGTCTACTGGTCCTACTGGTTCAGTCTACTGGTTCAGTCTACTGGTCCTACTGGTTCAGTCTACTGGTTCAGCCTACTGGTTCAGCCTACTGGTCCTACTGGTTCAGCCTACTGGTTCAGTCTACTGGTTCAGCCTACTGGTTCAGTCTACTGGTCCTACTGGTTCAGTCTACTGGTTCAGTCTACTGGTTCAGCCTACTGGTTCAGTCTACTGGTCCTACTGGTTCAGTCTACTGGTTCAGCCTACTGGTTCAGTCTACTGGTTCAGTCTACTGGTTCAGTCTACTGGTTCAGTCTACTGGTTCGGCCTACTGGTTCAGTCTACTGGTTCAGCCTACTGGTTCGGCCTACTGGTTCAGTCTACTGGTTCAGCCTACTGGTTCAGTCTACTGGTTCAGTCTACTGGTCCTACTGGTTCAGCCTACTGGTTCAGTCTACTGGTTCAGTCTACTGGTTCAGTCTACTGGTTCAGCCTACTGGTTCAGCCTACTGGTTCAGTCTACTGGTTCAGTCTACTGGTTCAGTCTACTGGTTCAGCCTACTGGTTCAGCCTACTGGTCCTACTGGTTCAGTCTACTGGTTCAGTCTACTGGTTCAGTCTACTGGTTCAGCCTACTGGTTCAGTCTACTGGTTCAGTCTACTGGTTCAGCCTACTGGTTCAGCCTACTGGTCCTACTGGTTCAGTCTACTGGTTCAGTCTACTGGTTCAATCTACTGGTTCAGCCTACTGGTTCAGTCTACTGGTTCAGTCTACTGGTTCAGTCTACTGGTTCAGCCTACTGGTCCTACTGGTTCAGTCTACTGGTTCAGTCTACTGGTTCAGTCTACTGGTTCAGTCTACTGGTCCTACTGGTTCAGTCTACTGGTTCAGCCTACTGGTTCAGCCTACTGGTTCAGCCTACTGGTTCAGCCTACTGGTTCAGTCTACTGGTTCAGCCTACTGGTTCAGTCTACTGGTTCAGCCTACTGGTTCAGCCTACTGGTTCAGTCTACTGGTTCAGCCTACTGGTTCAGCCTACTGGTTCAGTCTACTGGTTCTACTGGTTCAGTCTACTGGTTCAGTCTACTGGTTCAGCCTACTGGTTCAGCCTACTGGTTCAGTCTACTGGTTCAGTCTACTGGTTCAGCCTACTGGTTCAGTCTACTGGTTCAGTCTACTGGTTCAGTCTACTGGTTCAGTCTACTGGTCCTACTGGTTCAGTCTACTGGTTCAGTCTACTGGTTCAGTCTACTGGTTCAGCCTACTGGTTCAGCCTACTGGTTCGGCCCTCCACAATAGTCCTGGTTTCTCATGTGGCCCATTGTGAAAATTAATTGCCCACCCCTGGACTAGAGGCAGTTTCTGAGTGAACTACCATGTAGCCTACTGTTATCCCAGAGTGGCTGAATGTCTCTCACGCATACTACAACTCTGAGAGACAGAGAGACGGGAAATCAGTCAATCTCAATGGAAGAATAAGACGTCGAGCCATGCTACAGCAGGCGAAACACCATTAGAAGGTGCAGAATTTAAATAAAAACACAATCTGGCTGTCATTACCGCGAGTTGACACTAGAGGGAGCCAGACAGCGTCCCATGGAGTGCGGTGTTTACTGTCTGCTGCTGAGAGATGTAAAGTTCATACTTCGGGCATCGCTGCTTCTCTCTCTCAGGGATTTCAATATCAGTACAATGTGCCTCTTGTTCTTAAACACGTCTCTCATCAACAAGCTGTTAGAGGAACGGGAGACTTCCTCACAGGACGGTTAGAAAACTGCCCTTGGACAATGTCACTGGCCAGTCATTAAAATACCCTTTAATTGACATGATTCCAATAGTGTGTGTGCGTGTGTGTGTGTGGTGTGCGTGCATGCGTTTGTGGGTGTGTGTGTACGTGTGCGTGCGTGTGTGTGTGTGTGTGTGTGTGTGTGTGTGTGTGTACGAGTACATGTGTGTGTGTGTGTGTGTGTGTGTGTGTGTGTGTGTGTGTGTGTGTGCGTGCGTGCGCGTGTACGTGCATGCGTGTGTGTGTGTGTACGTGCCTTCGTGTGTGTGTGCGTGCGTGTGTGTGTGTGTGCGTGCGTGCGTGTGTGTGTGTGTGTACGTGCCTGCGTGTGTGTGTGTGTGTGTGTGTGTGTGTGCGTGTGTGTGTGTGTGTGTGTGTGTGTACGTGCCTGCGTTTGGTTTTAATCCCCCCAGCAGATCTTGTGTGTGTTGTTGATATGGTCCTGATATCTCTACTCAACTCTAAAGGCCGATGCACACAGCCTCGATTTTAATCGCACCGCGAAAATTCGATTCCATTCGTTTTGAATGGGACAAAGCACACGGCGTGCGAGTTTTGTCGCACCGTCAAATTTTGCACATTTTGTAAAAGTTTGTGGTGCGACGGATTATTGCATCACAATGGGACAATTGGGAAAACTTCAACTGGTCTATCTAAATTAATTGAGTCACTCATAACGGGGAGAGAGACTGGAGCATACCTTTTTATATAGTTATAGTTTAGCAAAAAAGCTTGCTATCATTACATAAAAGCATATCATATCAACGTTAACGTTGCTACTCACCCATTTTCGTTTGTCTCCTTTCGTTGATGACTGTCTCCGTCCTCCGAATCTATGTCTGCCTGATCATCGCCCATAATAATAAAGTGGCTTTTATAATACACCTTTCTGGCTGTGTGTTTTGTGCGCTCCCTCTCCTGACATTTTTTTTTTTTTTTTTTTTTCTCCAGATTTTATCCCTTTTTCACCCAATTTGGTATCCAATTGAACCCAACGTAGCATCCAATTATCCCCTGCCTATTGCGTAGAATCCGCCGCACGACCCCGTGGCTGGCAGCCCCAGAGGAGATCGCCAGGCAGACTAGCTGACTGGCTCCTCGAGCCCAGCACCGTTATTCTGGCACCCCGGGGGCGGTGTTGCGCGACGGATCCTTGTCCGGAAATAGTCCTATACCGCCCTCTGGAGCTGCCGCTCAATATGCCGCTCCCTGTGTGCCTCGGCCATATCTGGGTCTGGCGAGACCGGGATTCGATCCCAGTCCCCGGTGGGCAGCTTGCACTAGTGGCTACCCTCTCCTGACATTTTACCAATACCCCTAAATCAGGGGACCCACATATTTTATCACAATATGTCCAGTTGTATCTTGTAGAAATTGTGGAAGCAAGGCAAGCAATATTGGTAGAGCCTATTGTAATCAGCCTGCCTGGTCCGACTACGTAACAATAAAGTAACAATTGAGAATGGAATGTTGTGGTGCAACAAAATCTCGCACGCCGTGTGCATTGGGATGAGATGTTTTATGATTTTCTCATAGACTTCAATGGTGTGAGTTGAAAATGGAATTTTGCGGTGCAACAAAATTGCATCGCACGCCGTGTGCATTGCAATCGAATGTTGTCGTGCAACAAAAATCGCACGCCGTGTGCATTGGCCTTTACCCTAACTCACCCTGAGTGATTATTTATACTTTTGACAGTTTAGTTAGGCCGTATCTTGTTTTGACTACTTAAAATATCTTCTGTCTTTTGTTCATCTGCTGAGGGTTGAAGGCCGTGTGTCTGTAATGGAGTTCTTTGACTTCCTCTTGAACTAAATAAAATGTTATTCTTTAATGGTAAACGGACTGCACTTATATAGCTCCTCTTTTGCTGCTCCAAAGCGCTTTACAACGGCCTCTCATTCACACACACATTCATACAGCCTCTACCTCCTGAGACACAGCCTCTACCTCCTGAGACACAACCTCTACCTCCTGAGACACAGTCTCTACCTCCTGAGACACAGCCTCTACCTCCTGAGACACAGCCTCTACCTCCACCAGCCTCTACCTCCTGAGACACAGCCTCTACCTCCTGAGACACAGCCTCTACCTCCTGAGACACAGCCTCTACCTCCTGAGACACAGCCTCTACCTCCTGAGACACAGCCACCCCTTTAATGACATTCATACCGTCAGCCTTTTTGGATGTTGGTGAAGGAAATAATACAAATTGGGGAAAAAACAGAAACGCTATTGCTTTGCTAGTCTGCACCATCTGCCAAGGCTGTTACACATTCCCAAACATCTCCACTGCATCAAACAGAACCATCAACTGTCTTTTGTCCTGGTCGTGTTTCTGCTTGTAACAACGGCATCTCTAGCTCCTCAACACATTTAACAATAGAATCCACCATCTCACCCCGACGGCCAGTATCAGTCTGACCTCACTGTCCAGGTCAGCTGGGCTGTCTGCTGCCTCAGCACCAGTCAGCAGATCTGGGCCACTTTGGTGAGGACCGCTGCTCAGACAGGAACAGGAAGTGCTGAGTGGGAGAGCGTGTGGGGAGACATGCGCGTTGTGTGTGGCTGCTGTGGGCCAGGTCCAAGTGCAAGAGGCGCTGAGGAAAACCCACACAAAACGTGATGTTCCCTAACAGGAAGTGTCTCAGGTAACAGAGGAGCTGCATCAGTGATCTACATCAACTCCCTCTCTCACCAGAACCACACCAGAACCACACCAGAATCACACCGTGATCAAGTGTGGTCATGACTGCGTTTCACAACAACATGATGACTAATGGTTTGGCTGCGGGTCAGTTTTATTATCTAACTTAAGTGGTTACGGTTAGTATTCAAGTGGGAACAAGCTGATCCTAGGTATGTTCTTGGGAGGGACGATCTCCATGGCACTACTGTGTCTGTGTCTGTGTCTGTGTCTGTGTCCGTGTCTGTGTCTGTGTTCTACGTGTCTGTGTTCTACGTGTCTGTGTTCTACGTGTCTGTGTCTGTGTTCTACGTGTCTGTGTCTGTGTTCTACGTGTCTGTGTCTGTGTTCTACGTGTCCGTGTCTGTGTCTGTGTTCTACGTGTCCGTGTCTGTGTTCTCCGTGTCTGTGTTCTACGTGTCTGTGTTCTACGTGTCCGTGTCTGTGTTCTACGTGTCTGTGTCTGTGTTCTAGTGTCTGTGTTCCAGGCTAATCTGGGGAAGAGGTCAGGAAGCTTAGTGGCAACAGTCTCTCTGACTCAGCAGCACCTTTCTGCCACCATGGCAGAGGCATGCAGGAGCAGGGCCCGGGGTGACTGAGGCAGAGGCATGCAGGAGCAGGGCCCGGGGTGACGGAGGGAGAGAGAGAGAGAGAGAGAGAGAGAGAGAGAGAGAGAGAGAGAGCAGGGAGGAGAGGAGAGGGGGAGGGGGGAGGGGGGTGCAGAGGCATGCAGGAGCAGGGCCCGGGGAGACTGAGGTAGAGAGAGAGAGAGAGAGAGAGAGAGAGAGAGAGAGAGAGAGAGAGCAGGGTGGAGAGGAGAGGGGGAGGGGGGAGGGGGGGGGGGGGGGGGGGGTGTAGAGGCAGCTAAACAGGGAGCTATGTGGACTATTTAGGCGTGTGACACTGCAGTCTTTTACGACCCCCCTCCTCACCCTGCACAGCACGCACACACTTACGCACACACACACAGTTGGCAAGTCACACAATGTACACACACCCAGCCCCCCTGGCTATCCCCCCCCCCCCCCCCTCCCTTCCCTCTCCCGCTTATTCCACCCCCCCCCCCTTCTCCTTCCCTGTCCCAGGGCAGAGGCATGATCACTAGAGAGCAGGTCTGCCAGCGTCTAGTTAGGTCTGCCAGCGTCTAGTTAGGTCTGTCAGCGTCTAGTTAGGTCTGTCAGAGTCTAGTTAGGTCTGCCAGCGTCTAGTTAGGTCTGCCAGCGCCTCGTTAGGTCTGCCAGCGTCTAGTTAGGTCTGCCAGCGTCTAGTTAGGTCTGTCAGAGTCTAGTTAGGTCTGTCAGAGTCTAGTTAGGTCTGCCAGCGTCTAGTTAGGTCTGCCAGCGTCTAGTTAGGTCTGCCAGCGTCTAGTTAGGTCTGCCAGCGTCTAGTTAGGTCTGCCAGCGTCTAGTTAGGTCTGTCAGTGTCTAGTTAGGTCTGCCAGCGTCTAGTTGCAGGAAGAGTAATCTAGCTCAGGCCCGGGGCCATTGGCAGTCTCCGTGATAGAAGAACAAAAGAAAACAAAAATATAAATATATATATATTCTTCTTCTTCTGATGTGTGTGTGTGTGTGATGAATCTGCCCCATGTTTAAACCATGCCAATGCTAACCCAGACACCCCCCTCACCCTCACCCTCACCCTCCCCTCCCCCTCACCCTCACCCCCACCCTCCCCTCACCCTCACCCTCCCCTCACCCTCCCCCTCCCCTCCCCTCACCCTCCCCTCACCCTCCCCTCACCCTCACCCTCACCCTCACCCTCACCCTCACCCTCCCCTCCCCTCACCCTTCCCTCACCCTCACCCTCACCCTCACCCTCACCCTCCCCTCACCCTCCCCTCACCCTCCCCTCACCCTCACCCTCCCCTCACTCTCACCCTCCCCTCACCCTCACCCTCCCCTCACCCTCACC
>NC_137674.1:113793547-113821047 GCF_963989245.1 Nansenia antarctica | reverse complement strand
AGGTGGTCACGCTTGACGTAATTAGCCCGTCTAGCCAACGATGATGATATCCTTATCAAGAACATCGCTGCTGCACAGAGTTTAGTTCAGTTTGGATCATCAGTTGTTAAATTAAAAAAACAAAAAACAGGAGAAAAACAAAACAAAAACAAACATTGTGATAAATGTTTCCATCCGAAACAAAAATGTCATGTTTTTGCTCAGCGTTTTTGCTCAGCGTTTTGTTCAGTGTGCTAGCGTGTTAGTTCATGCTACTAATGCAGCGTTTTGTTCAGCATAGCTAGCTAGTTCACGCTACTAATGCAGCGTTTTGTTCAGCGTGTTAGCGTGTTAGCGTGTTAGCGTGCTAGTTCATGCTACTAACGCAGCAGCAGCAGCAGCAGCAGCTATGTTTACATGAGACCCTCAGATAGAGTTGCTGGTCAGATGATGATGCGGGGCTGGACAGACCAGACAGGGACATGCCAGTCGACAAGCTTCCCAGGCGCACCACGACACCCTCACTGTTCCAGCACGCAGGGCGGTCAAGTCCAAACTCCCCCACCCCCCCCACCCCCCCTTTATTTCTCAGACTGACCACGGTCATCGCCGGAGAGTTCACTTCCAGTCACCTCAGGGCGTGATGATGATGTGGACGTGTGGTAAAGTCTGAGTTTGTCGGTTGGTGTGTTCTCCCTGAGGAGAATGCAGATGGGTTAGGGTTAGATGCAGACGGAGCTTTCTAGAAATAACCGTGGGACGCTGAGATGCAGCGTTTCTGCATTTCAACACACGATGCAACGATGGGCCAGGAATTCGATTAGCTGCCAAACTGTTTGAGGAGCGCTGGGGGGAGGGGTGGGAGGGGGGGGAGGGGTGGAGGAGGGGTGAGGTAGGACAAGTTGTCCACTACTTCTGTTTCACGTTTATCTGGCTGAACCCCGGGGTTCTGGCCTGCGGCCTCGTACCTACGACCCAATCACAGCCCTGCTGATACTCAGTATGACAGCACTCCCTCTCCTGTAATATTCAGTATAACAGCATCTCCCTCTCCTGTGATATTCAGTATAACAGCACTCCCTCTCCTGTGATATTCAGTATAACACACTCCCTCTCTCTCCTGTGATATTCAGTATAACAGCATCTCCCTCTCCTGTGATATCCAGTATAACAGCACTCCCTCTCCTGTGATATTCAGTATAACAGCACTCCCTCTCCTGTGATATTCAGTATAACAGCCCTCCCTCTCCTGTGATATCCAGTATTACAGCATCTCCCTCTGTGTGATATTCAGTATAACAGCATCTCCCTCTCCTGTGATATTCAGTATAACAGCATCTCCCTCTCCTGTGATATTCAGTATAACAGCATCTCCCTCTCCTGTGATATTCAGTATAACAGCATCTCCCTCTCCTGTGATATTCAGTATGACAGCATCTCCCTCTCCTGTGATATTCAGTATGACAGCTCTCCCTCTCCTGTGATATTGCTTAAATATCCACTGCAGCCAATCTGTACCACCTAGTCAGTCAGCCAGAGCAAAACTGCTCTAAGTTTGTTTTCCCGTTGTTGCACAACTGCATTTTATTTATTACCCCCCCAGAAAAAAAGCTCTCAAAGTACCGTTCTCCCCTCCCCTTTAAGATGAATGGGTGTAGATATGCTCGGATCTGATTAGTTTGTTCTGACAGAGGAGAATAGCAACTTAGCTTCACTTTCTGCCCCGATAAGTTCGCTTTTGCTTTCCACTTTCTGTTTGGGACCGACCACAGAATATCAAAACTCTCTCTCTCCCTCTCTCTCTCCCTCTCTCCCTCTCTTCCTCTCTTCCTCTCTCTCTCCCTCTCTCCCTCTCTTCCTCTCTTCCTTTCTCTCTCTCTCTGTCTCTCTCTCTCCCTCTCCCTCTCTTCCTCTCTCTGTCTCTCTTCCTCTCTCTCTCTCTCCCTCTCTTCCTCTCTCTCTCCCTCTCTCCCTCTATTCCTCTCTTCCTCTCTCTCTCTCTGTCTCTCTCTCTCTCCCTCTCCCTCTCTTCCTCTCTCTGTCTCTCTTCCTCTCTCTCTCTCTCTCCCTCTCCCTCTCTTCCTCTCTCTCTCCCTCTCCCTCTCTTCCTCTCTCTGTCTCTCTTCCTCTCTCTCTCTCTCCCTCTCCCTCTCTTCCTCTCTCTCTCTCTCTCTCTCTCTCTCTCTCTCTCTCTCTCTCTCTCTCTCTCTCTCTCTCAGGGTACCTCAGGGAAGCTCAGAATGGACCTGTCCATGTCCATGTAGATTTATGTAGCAATATCCGTTTTTAAATATTACAGTTACCTCAAATACTGATTGTCCCTTTGGACAAACTGTACTAACAATTAGAATGGAGTTAGGGCTCTACCTCAAACGACCTTCAAAGGCTCTTTAATCACTGTAGCTAATTATTATCATTAATTACTACTGTGTAATACAGTACGAGTGATGGGGGAGTCTGACCCCCTGCTCCACGCTGAAGCAACTCAGGACTCTGCCTGCTCACATGTGTTCTCACTGTTCCTCTATGGCAGGGGTGTCCAAACTACGGCCCGCGGGCCAACTGCGGCCCATGGTCCGTTTTTAATTGGCCCAAAACAAATGTTAAAAATATAATTATTCTGTCATTTCTAACTGCAATTGCGGCATTGCGCCGACGTGGTGGCGGGGGCGCTGTTTCGCAAATAAGTTAGCTTTCGTGTTTGCTAGCGAAATAGCTGATAGTTGATGTTGACTGCTCAAGTGAATCCACCATAAATTGATGCAGAAAGGGCACAAATTGGAGCATATCAATTCACTAGAATGCAAGAAATTAAGTGTTTGATGTTTAAGGACCCCCAGACAGCCCTGCTTCATGGGTCCCCCCCGATGTCAAACACCACTGGTACCACCTCCGCCTCATTTTGAGCCAGGAAAAACCCTGTACACTCATCATCCACCAAGAAGCCCTCTGTGCCAAGGCAGTCCAGCTTAATGATGTGATGATCACAGTTGTGAAAACTATCAACATAATTAGAGCACGAGGGCTCTACCACAGAGAATATTTCAAGTGTTCCTATCTGATGTTGATGCTGAATATGGGGACGAGCTCTATCACTCTGATACCTCACCTCTAGTGAGTGGCCCAGCCTTGAGTATATTTTTCTGTTTGTGGGAAAAAAGTTTGGTTGTGTCTCAGGAGGTAGAGGCTGTGTCTCAGGAGGTAGAGGCTGTGGCTCAGGAGGTAGAGGCTGTGTCTCAGGGGGTAGAGGCTGTGTCTCAGGAGGGAGAGGCTGTGGCTCAGGAGGTAGAGGCTGTGGCTCAGGAGGTAGAGGCTGTGTCTCAGGAGGTAGAGGCTGTGTCTCAGGAGGTAGAGGCTGTGTCTCAGGGAGTAGAGCTGCCCTTCTAATGATCGGCGGTTCGAGCCCCGGCTGGCCACATGTCGAGGTGTCCTTGGGCAAGACACTGAACCCCCAAATTGATCCCAGTGAGCGGGGCCGGCGCCTTGCATGGCAGCTTGGCCGCCATTAGTGTGTGAATGTGTGTGTGAACGGGTGAATGAGAGGCCGTTGTAAAGCGCTTTGGAATAAGGCATAGCTATATAAGTCAGTCCATTTACCATTCCTTCTCTCTGTTCTTTTCTGTTTCTTCTCTCTGCTGTTTCAGATACAACAACAACAGCGGTCCCAGGACGACCCTCAGTGTCGTTCCTGTTAGTATTTGGGCTGAACAGCTGGGTGACCCCCCCCCCCCCCTCCCTCCCCCCCTCCACTCACAATCTCTCCATTCACAGCTCAACACAATCCCCTCGTGTCTACAGCTTTCGTGCCATAGGTGCGGATGGGGGTGTCGTTAGCGGACTTTAAATGTGGGCCATGACCTCCCCTGGCGGTGTCATCCATTGTCGCAGGCAGGACGCTCCTCTGAGCACCGGTGTCACAGAGGAATTTGCACCCGGAGAGAGTGTCTCTGATGAATAGTATAGCTGGTTTGTTGTGCCCACACTCATAGCCACTACAGAGCGCAGGCTTTGCCGTTTCCCGTCGAGCTGTAGTTGCAAGGGGAGCGGCACCTCTTCGCTTTCGCGCCAAAGCGTGAGTGAAAATAGCACATGCCTGGGCTAGTACGGCTATCGGTGGTAGGTGGGCCCTTGTTAGCTAGCCTGTCTCTGCCAGGGGGAGTTTAATTGTGTGTCGGGGCTAGCACTTCAGGGGTAAAACGTTGGGTAGCTAGGAAGAAGCGGTCAGCCTCTTCTGCTAACTCACGGGGTTCAGTGATAGTCGTATTAGCGAGCGCTGTCTGAACATGTGCAGGCATGTGCCGAAGAAACAGTTCCATAAATAGAAAATTAGGTTCCTCCGTACCTAGTAGGTTCAGCATCATGTCCATGTGCTGGGAAGGCTTGCTGTCTCCCAGCCCCTGAATTGCGAACAGACGTCGGGCTCGTTCTGACCGTGATAGTTCGAAGGTCTTGAGGAGGAGAGCCTTAAGCGCTGTATATTTATTCAGGGCAGGGGGAGCTGTAATGAAGCCCACCGTTCTGGCTGCAGTGGAGCTCCCCAGCGCTGAGACGACATGGTAGTAGCGTGTGGCGTCATCTGTAATCCCACGGAGGGCGAACTGCGCCTCCGTCTGTGCGAACCATGCTGCCGCGGACGTCTCCCAAAACTCCGGCAATCTGAGAATAACGGCGTTATTTGCCATGTTCGGTTCAGTCTCGGATACTTCAACGGGACTGACGTCGGGGTCACCAGTGTAGTGCCGAGAGACGGGAGTCGGAGGCGGCGTATCAAATGTCACAGCTAAACGTTTATTAACAAACATGAACAAGCTGCGACCACATGCTTCAAGCAGTAACTATAACACTCATGTAACAACTTGAGTACCACGCACTTAACCCTCCGTGCGGAAACAATACTACCCAACCCATAGTTCCGGGGGTGAATTATGTTAACCCACCACACATGAAAAAAATGGCATTACATTGACTTCTATGAGAAACCACTTTCCTGGGGAGGCCTGGCCTCCCTCAATACAAACAGATAGGGATTCAGGCCTGTAGGTGCTTTACGATGAATGAATGAATGGTCTTTATTGTCATTGATATAGTACAGGTACCAAACAACGAAATTTGGGAGGGGGGGCTCCCCTGGTGCTAGGAAAAAAAACTAAAAACAAGAAGGAAAAAGAGCTGGTTTACATAAATAAAGGCTATGTACACTATCCACTATACTATACTATACAAATAAAACACTGTGCTGTACTCTATGTTATGCTATACCTATTCTAACATTTCCTATCTCTGAACCTTATGTACCCGAGGGTTGTCATATTGCACATAGTGTTATTGCACATTCATTTAAAGTGTCGCAGTTTGCAGGTTTGAAATGTTCACAGTTGTGTTTCAGTATTGCACTTGATTACAATCTAGTAGCTGCCATCAAATTGTCTAGATTGTCCAGGGCCTAGAACCTAGGTCTTTGCTGTGTTCAAGGCCTGAATGGCCCTGGGGTAGAAGCTGAGCTTCAGTCTATTTGTCCTTGCGAACATGGTCCTGAACCGCCTGTCCGAGGGCATCCGAACAAAGTGTTCGTTCCCAGGGTGGGATGGGTCTCTGGAGATCTTGGAGGCCTTCCTGAGGCAGCGTGTGTTGTACAGCTCTTCCAGAGAGGGGAGGGGGGCGCCGGTGATCTTCTGGGCCGATCTCACGACTCTCTGTAGCGCATTCCTCTCTGCGGCTGTGCAGCTGGAGAACCACACGCAGATGCAGTAGGTGAGGATGCTCTCCATTGTGCAGCGGTAGAAGGTCACAAGCAGCTCCTGTCTGATGTGGTTTTTCCTGAGGACTCTCAGGAAGTAGAGCCGCTGTTGTGCCTTCTTGATGATGGCTGCTATGTTGGTCTTCCAGGACAGGTCATCCTGTATGTGCATCCCCAGGAATCGGAGGGTTGAGACTCTCTCCACGCTCCCTCCATCGACGAGCAGGGGCTGGACCTCAGATTTTTTCCTCCTGAAGTCCACGATGATTTCCTGGGTCTTTGACTGGTTCAGCAGCAGGTTGTTAACCTTGCACAGCTTGCCCAGCTGCTCCACCTCATCCCTGTACGCCGCCTCGTCCCCCCCCGAGATGCAGCCCACCACGGTGGTGTCGTCTGCAAACTTTACGATGGAGTTGCTGGGGTGGACGGGGGTGAAGTCGTAGGTGTAGAGGTTGTAGAGGATGGGGCTTAGCACGCACCCCTGGGGGGACCCAGTGCTGAGTCTGAGGGCTGTGGAGGTGTGGGAGCCCACCCGCACCCTCTGGGGGCGGTCAGACAGGAAGTCCTTGATCCATGCACAGATAGAGTGTGATAGTCCCAGGTCCAGCAGTTTGGTCACTAGCCTGTCTGGAAGGATGGTGTTGAAGGCAGAGCTGAAGTCCACAAAGAGCAGTCTCGCATAGCTGTTCCCCCTCTCCAGGTGGGATAGAGTGGAGTGAAGAGTCGTCACGATGGCGTCCTCTGTGGACCTTTGGGCTCTGTAGGCGAACTGGTATGGATCCAGGTTGGGCGGGAGGCGTGTGACTATGTGGGCCCGGACTAGTTTCTCGAAGCACTTCATGATAATTGGTGTGAGCGCCACCGGGCGGTAGTCGTTTAGGCAGCTCACCGTGCTTTTCTTTGGGACTGGGATGATAGTTGAGGTTTTCAGGCAGGGTGGGATGGTGGCCTGGGAGTCTGGGACAGGGACTGGTTGAAGATGTTGGTGAAAACCCCGGCCAGCTGGTCGGCGCAGTCCCTCAGCACCCGTCCCAGGACGCCATCCGACCCTGAGGCTTTTCTGGGGTCCACCGCCTTCAGCACGCGTCTCACTTCATGCTCTGTGAGGGTGAGGCTGCTGAGAGCTGGAGAGAGGGGTGTTTGTGTTGTGGTTACCTCCGTTCGCCCCTCGTCGAACCGGGCGTACAATTGCAATATTGGGTTTTAGCCATGGAAAAATTCAGATTTATGAACAAAACTGAAATAATATTAATATAAATAAATAAATAAAATAAATATAATTATTGTTTTTTTTAAATCTCTCTCTCTTCTCTCAAATTATTGGGGAGGCCAGGCCTCCTCCACCTCTATGGAGGAGCCTCCACTGCTCAAAACTAAGATGTGGCTCAACAGCTCAACGCCACACACACATTTGGCGTAGATATAAACATAGATATTCTCAGCTTTTATTTGTGTACATATATAGTATCCGCACTGGGAAATCTTAATAGCAAATGCTGTAGGATTACTAACTCCAATAAGACCCCAATGAATTGGATGCCGTGTGTGTGCATTCGTGTGTGAGAGAGAGGGAGAGGGAGAGAGAGAGAGAGAGAGAGAGAGAGAGAGAGAGAGAGAGAGAGAGGGAGAGAGAGAGGGAGAGAGAGAGAGACAGAGAGAGAGACAGAGAGAGAGAGAGAGACAGAGAGACAGAGAGACAGAGAGAGAGAGAGAGAGAGAGAGACAGAGAGAGACAGAGAGAGAGAGACAGACAGAGAGACAGAGAGAGAGAGAGAGAGAGAGACAGAGAGAGAGACAGAGAGGGAGGGAGAGAGAGAGAGACAGAGAGAGAGACAGAGAGAGACAGAGAGAGAGACAGAGAGACAGAGAGAGAGAGAGAGGGAGTGGTGGCAGGTTCCTCCATGCTGTGACCCCATCTCCCTCAGGGGGGTTCCCACCAGGACACACACACACACACAACATTCCCCCCCCCCCCCCCCCCCCACACACACACACACCTGGCGTGTCTGACATCGATGCCAGTGGCAGGCCACTGGGTCCACCAGGACAGAACAAGGCGCCAAGTAGCATGAAACCCTGCAACCCCTCCCTGGCGCGGGTCCCACCCCAGCCCCCCCCCACCCCCAGCTAGAACCAGCCCCCCCCCCACCCCCCCCACGGCCACCCCAGCTACCCTGCAACCTCTCCCTGGCGCGGGTCCAGCTAGAAGCAGCCCAGACCGGAGCGAGCCAGCGCTGTGTACCGCCCCCCCCCGCCCCACCCAGCGATGTGTACCGTCTGTCTGTCTGCCTGTCTGTCTGTCTGTCTGTCTGTCTCCCTATCTGTCTGCCTGCCTGTCTGTCAGTCTGCCTGTCTGTCTGTCTGTCTGTCTGTGTGTGTCTGTCTGTGTGTCTGTGTCTGTCTGCCTGCCTGTCTGTCTGTCTGTCTGTCTGTTGTTTACGCTGACGGGTAGCAAGGTTTCTAGCGCCTTCTTTGTCTCATATCTACATTTGTTTCTTTCTTTCTTCTTTATCTTTGTTTTGTTCTTTCCCCCTCGGCCTTAATCAAGGCAACTGTCCCTTGGGTATAATAATACTAACCCTAATAATAATAATAATAATAATAATAATAATATTGTGTGGTGGGTTAACATAATTCACCCCCGGAACTATGGGTTGGGAGTATTGTTTCCGCATGGAGGGTTAAGTGCGTGGTACTCAAGTGGTTACATGAGTAATAATATAAACGTGTGTTATACATATTAATTATTGTTATATTATCATATTAACTATTTATCTACTATACTACTATTATTATTATCATATTACAATGAATTAATATAAGTCAGTCTTGGGTATAGTGTGTGTGTGTTGTGTGTGTATAAGTCAGTCTTGGGTATAGTGTGTGTGTTGTGTGTGTATAAGTCAGTCTTGAGTAGGCTATAGTGTGTGTGTTGTGTGTGTATATAAGTCAGTCCATGTATTGGTGTGGAGAAGCTGTCATGGCCAGATAGAGACACACGTTTACACCGATCTCTCCTGTCGTTGGAGAGCTGTTATCGGTTAGCAGTCAGCTGTTAGCTGTTAGCTGTTAGCTGTTAGCTGTTAGCGGTTTAGAGAGCAACTTCCCATCGCTGTCAAACTTACTGCCGCCATTCCAGGTCTCACTACGGGGCTCAAGATGTGAATCTGAGATGTCGTCTTCGTTGTAAAAAAAAAACACACGTAAACATACGCCTGGCCCCCCCTCCTCCGCGGGCCTGGACACGTGCCGTTAGCGAGGAGGAGGAAGCAGTTGTGTTTCCTCTGCTAGAGAACGAGCAACGAGGGTCTGTTTACGTCCTGGCTGGGAGGAGAAGCCCTCCGCTACGCTAACACTGTTGTTATTCTGCTGGTCCTCCTCAGGCGTTGCCTCACTCTTGTTTTCTCTCCGGGCTGAGAGTCTCAGAGGTATGCGGGCTCGGACCAACACCTGCTTTCAATCAGTTCCACAGTGGGAGTGTGTGTGTGTGTGTGTGTGTGTGTGTGTGTGTGTGCGCGTGTGTGTGTGTGTGTGTGTGTGTGTGTGTGTGTGTGTGTGTGTGTGTGTGTGTGTGTGTGTGTGTGTGTGTGTGTGTGTGTGTGTGTGTGTGTGTGTGTGTGTGTGTGTGTGTGTGTGTGTGTGTGTGTGTGTGTGTGTAGTGATCGGAGAGACTGACCCTCGTCACGGCTTCCCAGAACCCTGCAGAGGAGACGGTCCTGCTGGGGCTACGCTGCTGCATGAGTGTACACACACACACACACACACACACACAGACAGAACACAGCCAAACACACACACCCACACCGCGGTCATAGTGTGTGCAGTGTGCAACATACACACACACACACACAGACGCACGTGCGCACACACACACACACACACACACACACACACACACACACACACACACACACAATTGTAATTAGGCAATTTAGGTCAAATAATTGCTAGATTATTCTTTTTTTAAATAATCCTTACAGTCCTAGTTAGATAGTTAAAGGAAGATAGTCCAGCTGGACAGAGAGAGTAGCTTCTACTGTTCCACACTAAGTGAAACAGAAACAGATTTATTCACATGAAGGTTTTCACATACAAGGAATTTGCTCTGGTCTGGGGGTAAGATAACAGTCTTGGTCTGGGGGTAAGATAACAGTCAGATAACAGTCAGATAACAGTAAGATAACAGTCAGATAACAGTCAGATAACAGTCAGATAACAGTCAGATAACAGTAAGATAACAGTAACAATAGACAAACAGACTGAAGCACAGCTTCTACCCCAGGGCCATCCAGGCCCTGAACACAGCAAAGACCTAGGTTCTGGGCCCTGGACAGTCTGGACGGATTGATGGCAGCTGCTGGACTGAAAAAATCAGGTGTAGTGCTGAGGCACAAATATGTACATTTCTAGCCTGCAAACTGCGACACTTCAAATGAATGTGCAATAACACTATGTGCAATATGACAACCCTAGTCGTCTATCTGTACAGTATAGTATAGTGGATAGTGTACATAGCCTTTATTTATGTAAACCAGCTTCTTCCCTTCTTGTGTTTTTTTTTTTTTTATTTTTATTTTATTTTATTTTTTTATTTTTTTTATTTCCTAGCACCAGGGGAGCCACCCCTCCTAAATTTCGTTGTTCGGTACCTGTACTATAGCAATGACAATAAAGACCATTCATTCATTCATTCATTCATTCATTCATTCATTCAAGATAACAGTAAGATAACAGGTCAGATAACAGTAAGATAACAGTAAGATAACAGGTAAGATAACAGTAAGATAACAGGTAAGATAACAGTAAGATAACAGTAAGATAACAGTAAGATAACAGTAAGATAACAGTAAGATAACAGATAACAGTAAGATAACAGATAACAGTAAGATAACAGTAAGATAACAGATAACAGTAAGATAACAGATAACAGTAAGATAACAGTAAGATAACAGATAACAGTAAGATAACAGTCAGCATGTAAATCAGTATTGCGATGTTCCTGACTCTGTCTCCATAATGTGCCATTCCCCGACAGCACCGACCCCTAACCCTAACCCTAACCCCCTATAGTACCGACCCCTAACCCTAACCCTAACCCTAAACTCCTACAGTACCGACCCCTAACCCTAACCCTAACCCCCTACAGTACCAACCCTTACAGGTTAGCTAAGGTAGCATGATGTGAGGGTGGGGTGAAAATATCAGACCTAACGCTATCAGACCACAAAAGATTGCTGGTAAGTTTGGGACAAGGAACAAAGTCGAACTGAGTCATGGGTAAGTAAACACGGACTAAATCCACAGGTTTGATCAGGGCGGGGTAGACTATCACAAGGGGACAACGTGAGTAACACCGAAATGAACAGGAACAATAAATGAATAACAGAAAACAAAACCTAAGGAACAGGACGATATGTACCAGTAAGGTCATCACACCTTAGCTCTCCTTGTTGTTGTTGTCGGACTGAGTGAGTGACAGTTTACATGTTTGGCATTTAGCAGACGCCTTATTCCAAAGCCACTTACAATCGATACATTTGACTAAGCAAGTGAATCATCAGTTCACCAGTCGTAGCAGGAAGAGTAATCTAGCTCAAGCCCGGGGCCGTTGGCAGTCGTCGAGATGAACGAAGAAAAGAGAAGAAAGAAAATAGTGTTTGGTTGTGACATGATGTAAAGCAATGTAACAACAACAAGCAACACATGTCTGGTTGTGTTGTTGTTGAAGATAATCATCATGATAATGATAATAATCATGGCCTCTTGTGCAACTTGTGAGCGTTTAGGAGAGGCAGGAGAGGGGGCAGAGGCCCTTATGGAACTGCCTTGTTGTTGCCTACTTCTGAAAGGCTTCAAACTAGGTCAGATGTCAGTCAGCCAGCGAACACCGACAGGCCTGTTTGTATGTTTGAGGGTTTGCTTTCGTCTTCCCCCTGGGCCATTTAAACTCATGTGGCTTTGGGTTTAAAAGGCCCGACGACGACGCTGATGACGATGTCACTGCACACTTCACAATCACCTCCGCCTCCCTCAGACGAGGTGTTGGTAAAGTCAGGGGAATTCTTCTTCCCCTCCCCGTGATTGGCCAGGTCAGGGCTTCCCCTCCCCGTGATTGGCCAGGTCAGGGCTTTGTTTTCCCTCCTGAGCTGTGCCTGACAACAGCAGAGCCAATCAGAGCGGGCCGGGGTTGTGTGCTTGTGCTCCTGACACAGAAAGCTGTTTCCTGTCAAACCGCAGAGCAGAGCTGGCCTGCTGCTGCTGCTGCTGTTGTTCTGGCTCTCGGTCACGTTGAGGACGCTCGGCACATGCAGCTTCCTGTCTGCCGCTCACACTTGGGGTTTCGATTCCCTTTTGTTGTTGTTGTGGAAACAAACAAACAGAGCTCTTTATGAGGAGGTGGACTTACGCTTCTGATTGTGTGAACTGTGAAGGGATGTATGGATGTATATATATACAGTATATACTGTACGTGTGTTGCATTAGTTGTGAAAACACCTCTTGTTATTGTGTGTCTAAGGTGTGTGTGTGTGTGTGTGTGTGTGTGTGTGTGTGTGTGTGTGTGCGCGTGTGCGTGTGCATGTGCATGCATGTGTGTGAGAGAGAGAAAGAGTGTGTATGCATGCAGGTGTGTGTGTGTGTGTGTGTGTGTGTGTGTGTGTGTGTGTGTGTCTGTGTGTGTGTGTGTGTGTGTGTGTGTGTGTGTGTGCATGCCTGTGTGAGAGAGAGAGAGAGATCTGAGGCCAGATGACACTGGGCTGGCTGGAGAGTTTAGGGTGTTTAGGGTGTTTAGGGTGTCTTGTGTGTCTAAGGAGGCCAGGTGACACTGGGCTGGCTGGAGAGTTCAGGGTGCCTTCCTTCATACCTTGTCCTCTGCAGCTGTTCTTAAGCCCAGAGTCTCTGTTGGCGCTGTGGAGAACATGGAGAGTCTCTGTTGGCGCTGTGGAGAACATGGAGAGTCTCTGTTGGCGCTGTGGAGAAAATGGCGGCCGGCTATTGTTCCTATCTGACCCCGGACCAGCTGCTGTCCTGCAGGAGAGAGAGGAGTCAAGACGACACGTAAACAAACACAGACTAGCGACACACACACCCACACACATACATGCAAACACACACACACACACACACAGACATGCAAACACACACACACACACACACACAGCAAGTTAATTACACAAAGGCACGCATACACACACACACACGCAAGCGCACATGCACACACAGACACACACGCACATGCACACACACACGTACGCACGTACGCACACGCACATGCACACACACGCATGCTCCATTTGTTATTGTAGTTAAAGGGCTGGAGTCCTGCCACAGATAAGGTCAGAGGTCAGGGTTAGGCTGCTGGGGAGATGAGAGATCTGTGGTGGCAGAGGGGTTCAGATGACTTTCTTCTGAGTTCCTCAACTATGCGTCTTGAACTGGACCTATTACCGAAGTCAAACTTGTGTAAGTAAGTGAATCATCTGTCCTTCAGTCATGATAGGAAAACCAAATCGATGCTGGGAGAAGGAATGGCAGACTGTATTCTGATTGTATCTTCTATGCTCTTTGTATGTTTCTATGCTCTTTGTATGTTTCTATGCTCTTTGTATGTGTCTTGGTGTAGGAGAAACGTAGGACAACGTTGGAAACAAGTGTTTCGGTACACGTTGACGTGTAGAAACTGTAGAGAGAAAATTGTAGAAATTGTAGAGAAAACTGGGGGGGTAGAGGTGATGAAGAGGTCTGTACAGGGGGGGTAGAGGTGATGAAGAGGTCTGTACAGGGGGGTAGAGGTGATGAAGAGGTCTGTACAGCGGGGGTAGAGGGGATGGAGAGGTCTGTACAGGGGGGTAGAGGGGATGAAGAGGTCTGTACAGGGGATGAGGAGGTCTGTACAGGGGGGTAGAGGGGATGAGGAGGTCTGTACAGGGGGGTAGAGGGGATGAAGAGGTCTGTACAGGGGGGTAGAGGGGATGAAGAGGTCTGTACAGGGGGGTAGAGGGGATGAAGAGGTCTGTACAGGGGGGGTAGAGGGAATGAAGAGGTCTGTACAGGGGGGTAGAGGGGATGAAGAGGTCTGTACAGGGGATGAAGAGGTCTGTACAGAGGGGTAGAGGGGATGAAGAGGTCTGTACAGGGGGGTAGAGGGGATGAAGAGGTCTGTACAGGGGGGTAGAGGGGATGAAGAGGTCTGTACAGGGGGGTAGAGGGAATGAAGAGGTCTGTACAGGGGGGTAGAGGGGATGAAGAGGTCTGTAGAGGAGGGTAGAGGGGATGGAGAGGTCTGTAGAGGGGGGTAGAGGGGATGGAGAGGTCTGTACAGGGGGGTAGAGGGGATGAAGAGGTCTGTAGAGGTGGGTAGAGGGGATGAAGAGGTCTGTACAGGGGGGTAGAGGGGATGAAGAGGTCGGTACAGGGGGGTAGAGGGGATGGCGAGGTCTGTACAGGGGGGTAGAGCTATTCTCATGCTAAAATTGACTGTAAATCCAGATTTTAAAGTTGATATTCTTCCCCGTGGAGCATGCCCCCATAACCTGTGCCCCACCCAAACATTTTAGCACCAGCCGCCACTGGTCTTTACAGAGAGAGTTTCTTTAGCTAGGCGTCTTTACAAAGAACTCTGAGTGGAGTGCACATGCTCAGTGTTCAGTGGAGGAGCGGTGTGTTGCATGGTCGCTAGTCAAGCCTGCCTTGTACAAGCTGAGGCCTTCACACACACTAAGGATGGTTTCTCTGCAGTAGTGTGTGTGTGTGTGTGTGTGTGTTTATGCCTGTGTGTGAGAGAGAGAGATTGTGTATGCATGCAGGTGTCTGCTTACGTGCATGCACGCATGTGAGTGAGTGTGTGTGTGTGTGTGTGTGTGTGCGTGTGTGTGTCTGTGCACCTGAGAAATGAGTTCACCACAACAACAGACGTCAGATGGAACGGTTCTATCCTCCTCCTATCCTCTGACAGACAGCCCACCCCTGTCTCACCCCTGTCTCACCCCTGGTCTCCCATAGTCTCACCCCCCTGGTCTCCCATAGTCTCACCCCCTGGTCCCCCATAGTCTCACCCCCCTGGTCTCCCATAGTCTCACCCCCTGGTCCCCCATAGTCTCACCCCCCTGGTCTCCCATAGTCTCACCCCTGCCCCCCCCCCCCCCTCCCCCCAGGCTCCTGATGTTGCCTTCCCCGGTGCTGATCCCCGGGGCTGATAAGACACAATGTGCCCTGTGTGAGGGAGGCATTCCTGAGCTGCACGGCTCTGGTACACTCTGTCCTCTCCTCTCCTGCAGTCCTCACGTAACCCCTGGCTGGGCCTGGTCCATACCTGTCTGTCTCTCACCTGGCTGGGCCTGGTCCATACCTGTCTGTCTCTCACCTGGCTGGCCTGGTCCATACCTGTCTGTCTCTCACCTGGCTGGGCCTGGGCCATACCTGTCTGTGTCTCTCACCTGGCTGGGCCTGGGCCATACCTGTCTGTGTCTCTCACCTGGCTGGGCCTGGTTCATACCTGTCCTGTCTCTCACCTGGCTGGGCCTGGTCCATACCTGTCTGTCTCTCACCTGGCTGGGCCTGGGCCATACCTGTCTGTCTCTCACCTGGCTGGGCCTGGTCCATACCTGCCTGTCTCTCACCTGGCTGGCCTGGTCCATACCTGTCTGTCTCTCACCTGCCTGGGCCTGGGCCATACCTGTCTGTCTCTCACCTGGCTGGGCCTGGGCCATACCTGTCTGTCTCTCACCTGGCTGGCCTGGTCCATACCTGTCCTGTCTCTCACCTGGCTGGGCCTGGTCCATACCTGTCTGTCTCTCACCTGGCTGGGCCTGGACCATACCTGTCTGTCTCTCACCTGGCTGGGCCTGGGCCATACCTGTCTGTCTCTCACCTGGCTGGCCTGGTCCATACCTGTCTGTCTCTCACCTGGCTGGGCCTGGTCCATACCTGTCTGTCTCTCACCTGGCTGGCCTGGGCTCCATACCTGTCTCTGTCTCTCACCTGGCTGGCCTGGTCCATACCTGTCTGTCTCTCACCTGGCTGGCCTGGTCCATACCTGTCTGTCTCTCACCTGGCTGGGCCTGGTCCATACCTGTCTGTCTCTCACCTGGCTGGGCCTGGTCCATACCTGTCTGTCTCTCACCTGGCTGGCCTGGTCCATACCTGTCTGTCTCTCACCTGGCTGGCCTGGACCATACCTGTCTGTCTCTCACCTGGCTGGGCCTGGTCCATACCTGTCTGTCTCTCACCTGGCTGGGCCTGGTCCATACCTGTCCCTGTCTCTAACCCTACCTGTCCTGTCTCTCACCAGGAGATTATCTGATCCCCGCGGCCTGGGTTGCCCTCCTCCCTTCTTACGTAAGAGTCTGTGTACCGTGGTGATGTGCAGTGGGATCGACATGACATCTCTCCTTTTTTTGTCCTCTGTGTTTGAAAACAGCATCGTTAGTGGGGCGAGATAGGAGGGCATATGTGACGCAGGCTGGTGATCTGGGAATTTGGGAATTGGCAACAAGCCTTGCAAATCATGAAAACACATCATTTTTTTCTTTTCTTTTTTGCATTACGAAAGTTGAAGTGTTGAAGAGTCTAACCCTAACCCTAACCTTGACCCTAACCCTAACCCTAACCCTAACCCTAACCCTAACCCTAACCTTGACCCTAACCCTAACCCTAACCCTAACCTTGACCCTAACCCTAACCCTAACCTTGACCCTAACCCTAACCCTAACCTTGACCCTAACCCTAACCCTAACCCTAACCCTAACCCTAACCTTGACCTTGACCCTAACCTTGACCCTAACCCTAACCCTAACCCTAACCCTAACCCTAACCTTGACCCTAACCTTGACCCTAACCCTAACCCTAACCCTAACCCTAACCTTGACCCTAACCTTGACCCTAACCCTAACCCTAACCCTAACCTTGACCCTAACCCTAACCTTGACCCTAACCCTAACCCTAACCCTAACCCTAACCCTAACCCTGAACCAAGATGATGTGAGTTGGGCTCACTGAGATCTTATTTATTGCACATTTTAGATTTTAGATTTTATTACAATACTCAGACAACGAAATGTAGTTTGGCATCTAACCAGGCTGCAGTTCCCATCTCTACTACCTTTGGAAGTCCTACATTCACATCGACTGCAAAATGGCAACTTTGCCAACTCATGACCATCTGATCACCAGTCCAACTCGCTATCCACTAGGCCAGTGGTTCTCAAACCTCTCCTCGGGGACCCCCAGCCTCTCCTCGGGGACCCCCAGCCGCTCCACGTTATTTGATCTGTTCCACCACCAGCACACCTGATTCAACTAATCAAGTACAAACCATAATTGATGTTGTACTTGATTAGTTGAATCAGGTGTGAGGTTTGAGAACCACTGCACTAGGCCACCATTACCCCTTGTTAAGACAGAGCCTGAGAGAGACTAGCCGCTAGCGCAGTAGTGTTTGCGAGGCCAGGCCTCTGGCTCCCCAGCTGTGAGTGTTGTTGGAGGGGAGAGGGGGGGCAGTTCACTGGGGTGACAGAGAGGTTGACCTCTGTGTGGTTCTCAGAGGGACGTGGTCGCCCCGGGCCACCAGAGGAGCTTTGGGACACGACAGGCTCTAGGGTCTGGGCCAGCACAGGGGGGAGAGGGCTCTAGGGTCTGGGTCTGGGCCAGGGGGAGAGGGCTCTAGGGTCTGGGTCAGCACAGGGGGGACCTTAAACCAAGACAGCTGTCCTGTCTCTAACCCTGGCTAGCTTCTCTATCTGCAGTTGTCTTCTCCTCAACAGAGAAACCCCAACAGACAGTGGAGTGTAGTGTGGCTTGAGAGAACCAGAGTTGGATTAAATTAGAACCGCTCTGGAAAAGTTAAAAACAAACAAATGTAATGTCAAAAGTAACTTCAAAACATTTGACTAAATTGACGGCGCTGGAACACTTGTTTTTCGCTTGCAAAGACAGGCCGACCTACATAGTATGTTGATGACATGTTGTGACATCATCAGCCTTTTAAAAAGCCGAAAGCCACACGAATTGAAATGGTCCAACCGGTTGACAAAACACTTGAGTGACATCTCACCTAGTTTGAAGCCTTTCCAAAGTAGGCAACAACAACACAGTTCGTGACGTTAGAATTAGATGGTTCTATCTCAATTTTTGTAAAAAAAAAAATATATATAGTTTTTTACATAATCTGATCCATTAGGTGCCTGTGTGGTGTCATTTTTTAAATGTTGAAATGTTTGAGTTAGTAATTCATAAAATACAAAGGTTCCATCTCACAGAACATAATGGAATGTAAAAACTTTGACGCTCAATATCTCTGAACCGCCCTAAACGGAGATAGAACCTTATCATTCTAAACGGAGATAGAACCTTATCATTCTAAACGGAGATAGAACCTTATCATTCTAAACGGAGATAGAACCTTATCATTCTAAACGGAGATAGAACCTTATCATTCTAAACGGAGATAGAACCTTCTCATTCTAAACGGAGATAGAACCCTATAATTCTAAGCTCATGAGTTCCATAAGGGCCTCTACCCTCTATCCTGCCTCTCCCTCTATCCTCTATCCTCTATCCTCTACCCTCTATCCTACCTCTCCAAAACACTCACAAGCTGCTCTTCCACATAGAGAACGAGACGCCTCTCCAGTGCAGCCTGTGTCACATGCCGGGTGTGAGCTGTGGGAAGTCAAGGGAAACTCCTCAGTGGATTTCACATTATGTTGCAACAATGATGTCATCTTTTAATTAGGCGCGCGCTCAGCAGGTTTATAGAGTCTCCTGCAGGTCATTCCAGCCCTGAGGAGCACGATGTATACAGTACTTCACTATATGCAACATATCTATCACATATGTATCCTATGGATCATAGCCTGTACAATTGCACATTGTATATAATCTCTATGTATATATACCACTGCACATATACATCCAGTCACCATTGTATGACATTGCACATCACGCTACCATAGATCTGCACTTTACTGTATAGATGCTGTAAACACTGCTACTTATCACTGCTATATAATTGCTATTTGTTGCACTTCTGGTCACCCTAACCCTAACCGGTCATGAGACTGTGCTGTGTGGCGCTGCTAGGTCTCCAGGTCTCCGGGTGATAAGAGATGTTATGGGAGTTTATGGAGACATTTTATTTTATTTTATTTTATTTTATTTGACTTTAGCTGTGAGAGTTTTATTTTATTTTATTTTATTTGACCTTTATTTATTTAACCAGATAAAATCAGTTGAAAACAAATCCTCAAAATTCCTCGTACCAGTTGGACAACAAGTGGGACAGCGGGATACTCAGAAGTGTATCTAGTGTCTAGTCAAGACACAGACCAGAAAGTCTCAGGGTTCCTACAAGTTTCAACAAGTCAAATTCAAGACCTTTTTGGACCTTTTGTATACCTCTTTGGATATCATTTGAGACCTATTTGTGACACCATATTTTTGTAATCCTCGAGGTGATGAAATTAGGGATTTCACTGCCATACAGACAAAAAAGGAAGCGAATTGGCTTTTTTGGGGGGGTTCCAGCTTGATTAATTTCTGTGTAAATAGATGTGATCGGACTGATTTCCTTGCAGGATCTCATTTTTAAAACCTAGCATCTAATTTTTAGACAGAATAACTTAAATGTGAGACCTTTTTAGGCCGTATTAATTGGATTGCTGGATTCTAGACTTTAAGGCTTTTTAAGACCAGCGCGGGAACCCTGTGTCTGAACCCAGACAAACATGATGTAAAGTATTTAAGTACACCAGCAGCGTTCCAGCAGCTTCCTGTTGTGTTGGTTTGAGTGGCACGTGGCTGGAAGCTCTGTCAAACCGGTTCACAACATGCAACACGTGACGAAACCAACAAACCATCCGTCATATGAAACAGCTTGTCACAATACAGTCAGCTCTACCCCTGCCAGCACTGGTTAAGCAGCTGACTGTCTCTCTCTCACTCTCTCTCTCTCTCTCTCTCTCTCTCTCTCTGCTTTTCAGAAACATGACCCCCTTCCTCACCACCTGGGCTTTAAACAGCAGCCTTGGAGATGAAAACTGAAACCTGTCAAGTTTGTTTTTCACGTTTTCTTTTCACTAGAAAGACAAACAGACATGGGGAGGGAGGGGAGGGTTGAAGTGAGGGACGAGGAGACAGAGAGTGTGCAGAGGGGGTGAGAGGAGGGGGAGACAGAGAGGGTGCAGAGGGGGTGAGAGGAGGGGGAGACAGAGAGGGTGCAGAGGGGGTGAGAGGAGGGGGGGACAGAGAGGGTGCAGCGGGGGTGAGAGGAGGGGGTGTTCTGTTACCCCTGTTGCCGTGGGTCCAGCAGACACACTTCCTCAGAAGTGGCAGTTTGCTGTGAGGAGAGAAGAGAGCTCCTGGACGGTCCGTCCTCCCCCCCCGTACCCCCCCCCACCCCAACCCTGCTAACAGGTTTTCTCCTAAATCACGTCTCCACTCCAAATTTTTAACAAAACCTATTAATCGAGGGGTTTGTTTTCCTCCAACATTCGCTTATAAATCGACGACTTCATAGAATTTTCTGTCACTTTTTTTTCTGCTCTCTCAGTTTCTTTTTTTGTTTTTGTGTTTTATAAATGTTGCTGGCGCAGAGATCACAGACTGCTACTTTTCCAGAGTTGCATGTTGGAACCAGCCAAATGTATCAGTTCCAATTTCAGCTTGTTGACTCAAATTCCTCGAAAACGGCCCGCAGCTGCAGCAGCCAGCTGACATGGCCTCCCCCTGGAGAGACCCGCTGGAAGAACAACCCAGAACATCACAACACGTCACTACCGCTCTGAGACACTGAGAGGGTTATGATCCTCGCTGTGAGGAACCACCACATGAAGTAGCTGCTGTCCCCTGTCCGACTGTTTAGGGAGCAGCCAGATTGAACCCTAACCTTAACCCCTACCACCCTACCCCCCTAACCCTAACCCCTAACCCCTAAACCCTAAACCCTAACCACCCTACCACCCTACCCTAACCCCTAACCCTACAGATATGTGAGCTGGTGAAATGTTCAGACTTTTATTCTGAAAAATGTAAATAAATGTCAACGTCAACAAATCAATGACACACTCGCTAGTCAGGCCAAAGTATTGCAATGGATTGGTTGAGTAATCCCCACTACTACCTAGTTAGTGTAAAGTAGTGGGGATTACTCACCTGAATCCATTGCAATGCAATACTTTGACCTGACTAGCGAGTGTGTCATTGATTTTCAACAACGTTGACATTTATTTAAATTTTTCAGAATAAAAGTCAAAAGAAACATTTCGATTGGTTGCCGACTTGTCCCCCCTTCCACCAGCTGCTGTCACACATCACACCGCTCATTTGTTTTGAAGCGATGCGTTTGAAACCCCGGCGTCGTATAAACGAACGCCCCTGGTCTCCCCCTGCTCACAGCTGGGCTGAGGGCCACAGGTTAGCGGCCTACACGTGATGTGGGCGCGGGGCTATGACCTAAATAGCACGAGGCTCCTGAGGGGCCTGTAAAAGCCTCAGTTATACAAGCTGGGCTGTGGAAAGATGGCTGCTCGTTCACCGGGCCCAAGGCCAGCGAGTGTAGGCGAGAGAGAAGGCCCCGAAAAACCATCACAACTGCCCACCACTTCCTTCCACAGACAGACAGCGCTGCGATGGGCCTGCTAATGCTGCTTGAAATCAGATACAAGTCCCACACACAGCCTCTCTATGGACAGGGAGAAGTTGTTGTGTCAAGACGTCAGCTTAGAATGATAAGGTCCTATCTCCGTTTAGAATGATAAGGTTCTATCTCCGTTTAGAATGATGAGGTTCTATCTCCGTTTAGAATTATAAGGTTCTATCTCCGTTTAGAATGATAAGGTTCTATCTCCGTTTAGAATGATAAGGTTCTATCTCCGTTTAGAATGATAAGGTTCTATCTCCGTTTAGAATGAGAAGGTTCTATCTCCGTTTAGAATTATACGGTTCTATCTCCGTTTAGGGCAGTTCAGAGATATCGAGCGTCAAAGTTTTTACATTCCGTTATGTTTTGTGAGATGGAACCTTTGTATTTTATTAATTACTAACTCAAAAATGTCAACATTAAAAAATAAAAAAATAAAAAACACAGGCATTAATAAACACCTAATGGATCAGATTATGTAGAAAACTCAATTTTGACAACAATGGAGATAGAACCTTATAATTCTAAGCTCACGATAGAGGTGCCAGCGAAGACGCTCTGACCCTGGTGTGTCAGAGTCATGGAGATGTTACTGACGCTGGCCAACGTTTATTTAACATCTTTCCCTCTGATCCTCTGGTCCTCTTCCCACTCTGCCTCTCCTTCTAACTAACTATTTATATTGTAATCTTTCCCGGATGAAATTAGCACCACTCACTGCTGACGCAGGGTTTGGACTGGGCCCAGGGCTTGGTAAGGACAGCATTGTAAATAAAATAAATAAATGTGAAATAACATAACATAACATAAATAAATAAATAAATAAATAACATAACATAAATAGCATTGTAAATAAAATAAATAAATGTGAAATAACACTACTGTGCAATATGACAACCCTAGTCGTCTATCTGTACAGTATAGTATAGTGGATTGTGTACATAGCCTTTATTTATGTAAACCAGCTCCTTTCCCTTCTTGTGATTTTTTTTAAAAGTGTTTTTTTTCCCTTTCCTAACACCAGGGGAGCCACCCCTCCTAAATTTCGTTGTTTGGTACCTGTACTGTAGCAATGACAATAAAGACCATTCATTCATTCATTCATTCATTCATTCATTCATTCATTCGGCCAAGAAGGCAAACATACACCTACACAGCCTCTTCATACCAGACAGATCTCTGGCTTCTGTTGTTTTTCCGTTCGAAATTTCAGAGAGAAAAAAAAGATGCCCACCACCCCTCTATTTTCTCTGTTTTCCATGATATCATTTTCATTTAATGACACGCTAAATGTAGCCCCACATCATGACGTGACACGTATGTTTGAGCCAGACCGAAAAGAGTATTTCGTTGTAAAATAAATCACATGGATTCAGTTTCTCCATCTTAAGACGGAGATCCATGTGGCCTGGGGTGGTCCAGTGGTCTAGCACCACCGCGGTCTACAGTGCACACACATGCCCATGTCGGCATGGGTTAGAATCCAGCCCCCATGACCTGCTGACATGCCCTCTCTTCCTACTTTCCTGTCTGTCTTCACTGAATCTGTCCAATAAAATGAAAAATATGAGTGGGACTGCCCCACTCAGAAGAAAAAAAAGTAAAAAAAAAAAAAGATCCATAACAACCGTGACATCGAGTCGCTCCATCTTACATCCAACAGCTATATCCTTCTAGTCCTCTCTACAACATAACTGACTCAGGCCGTGGTTGCACAGAATCAGGCAAAAAAGTGTTTTCGTCTGCCAAGCAGAAGCTTGCTGTTCTCTCCAGAGAGGCGTACAGCGAGTCAAACTTTGGACAAGCGTCATTACCTTCTGAACCAGCGTGACGGACCAAGGCCAAGCCTCTTCCGGAGCCTCAGGGCCAAAACTCAGAGGCTAACCAACCGCCACTTCCCCCAGGCTAACAGGCTCTAACCCTAACCCTAACCAACCGCCACTTCCCCCAGGCCATCAGGCTCTAACCCTAACCAACAGCTACTTCCTCCAGGCCATCAGGCTCTAATCCTAACCCTAACCAACAGCTACTTCCCCCAGGCTAACAGGCCCTAACCCTAACCAACAGCTACTTCCCCCAGGCCATCAGGCTCTAACCCTAACCAACAGCTACTTCCCCCAGGCTAACAGGCCCTAACCCTAACCCTAACCAACAGCTACTTCCCCCAGGCTAACAGGCCCTAACCCTAACCAACAGCTACTTCCCCCAGGCCATCAGGCTCTAACCCTAACCCTAACCAACAGCTACTTCCCCCAGGCTAACAGGCCCTAACCCTAACCAACAGCTACTTCCCCCAGGCCATCAGGCTCTAACCCTAACCCTAACCAACAGCTACTTCCCCCAGGCCATCAGGCTCTAACCCTAACCCTAACCAACAGCCACTTTCCCCAGGCTAACAGGCCCTAACCCTAACCCTAACCAACAGCTACTTCCCCCAGAACAAGCCCACTGTAGACTATTGACTATAATCCCCCAAGCACACCCCGTGTACACAGACTACCTAAACCTTAAGCTCACAGCCACTTTACTACTTGAACTATTACACTTAGTTTTTTATCTTGAATTATGCCTATTGCCTTATTGTCTGCAGGTTGTCTAGAAACTTCTAATTGTATCCTGTCTTATTTGTCACTTAATGTCCTGTTACTATTGTCACTTAATGTCCTGTTACTATTGTCACTTAATGTCCTGTTACTATTGTCACTTAATGTCCTGTTACTATTGTCACTTTTTAAAATCTTGAATTGCCTTATTTTCTTTGTGCTGCAATGTCAGGAACCGAAGCCTGAGAACTTTACTCTCTTACACTTGTGTAATGTAATGTGTAAAACTTTGGTAACTTGGGAGCTTGGAACGTCAGATTACCCGGGCTAAACGTGAATTAACATCATTTGATTTATGGATAATCCTTATTAGGCCAGAAGAGCTTCCCAGTGGTAATAACATAATAACATAATAACATAGTAACATAATAGCCTGGAGCCAGAGTTGTTTGTGACTGATGGGAACGTTGAGGCACATGTGCACTTCCTCTATCTGAGCCTGAGAGGGGGCGGAGCTAAGGGCTGAACCTGATCCTCCGTCTGAGGAACATAATGTACAGAAACGTGCCTTCATTCGCCCACGTGACGCTGGGAGACGGCCAATCAGAGAGGAGACACACACTCAGCCAATCAGAGAGAAGACACACACTCACATTTTGTTTTCATCAGAGTTAAAAATAGAACCAGCGGTTTCTGTTATGCAGAGAGACACATTTGACCTTGTGTGTGTGTGTGTGTGTGTGTGTGTGTGTGTGTGTGTGTGTGTGTGTGTGTGTGTGTGTGTGTGTGTGTGTGTGTGTAGTCTGTACTTGTCTGAGGTGAGGCTCTCGGCTCTTTAGATTCACAACAATCGACTCAGTTCCCATGCAGCCAGGACTATTCATAACCATGTCTACTGATAACCATGTCTATTGATAACCCTGTCTACTGATAACCATGTCTACTGATAACCATGTCTATTGATAACCATGTCTATTGATAACCATGTCTATTGATAACCATGTCTACTGATAACCATGTCTATTGATAACCATGTCTATTGATAACCCTGTCTACTGATAACCATGTCTACTGATAACCATGTCTATTGATAACCATGTCTATTGATAACCATGTCTACTGATAACCATGTCTATTGATAACCATGTCTATTGATAACCCTGTCTACTGATAACCATGTCTATTGATAAACATGTCTATTGATAACCATGTCTATTCATAACCATGTCTATTGATAACCATGTCTATTGATAACCATCTATTGATAACCATCTATTGATAACCATGTCTATTGATAACCATCTATTGATAACCATGTCTATTGATAACCATGTCTATTGATAACCATGTCTATTGATAACCATGTCTATTGATAACCATGTCTACTGATAACCATGTCTATTGATAACCATGTCTATTGATAACCATGTCTATTGATAACCCTGTCTACTGATAACCATGTCTATTGATAACCCTGTCTACTGATAACCATGTCTATTGATAACCATGTCTATTGATAACCATCTATTGATAACCATCTATTGATAACCATCTATTGATAACCATGTCTATTGATAACCATGTCTATTGATAACCATGTCTATTGATAACCATGTCTATTGATAACCCTGTCTACTGATAACCATGTCTATTGATAACCATGTCTATTCATAACCATGTCTATTGATAACCATGTCTACTGATAACCATGTCTATTGATAACCCTGTCTACTGATAACCATGTCTATTGATAACCCTGTCTATTGATAACCATGTCTATTGATAACCATGTCTATTGATAACCATGTCTATTGATAACCATCTATTGATAACCATCTATTGATAACCATCTATTGATAACCATGTCTATTGATAACCATGTCTATTGATAACCATCTATTGATAACCATCTATTGATAACCATGTCTACTGATAACCATGTCTATTGATAACCATGTCTACTGATAACCATGTCTATTGATAACCATGTCTACTGATAACCATGTCTATTGATAACCCTGTCTACTGATAACCATGTCTATTGATAACCCTGTCTATTGATAACCATGTCTATTCATAACCATGTCTATTGATAACCATGTCTATTGATAACCATCTATTGATAACCATCTATTGATAACCATCTATTGATAACCATGTCTATTGATAACCATGTCTATTGATAACCCTGTCTATTGATAACCATGTCTATTCATAACCATGTCTATTGATAACCATGTCTATTGATAACCATCTATTGATAACCATCTATTGATAACCATCTATTGATAACCATGTCTATTGATAACCATGTCTATTGATAACCATGTCTATTGATAACCATGTCTATTGATAACCATCTATTGATAACCATGTCTATTGATAACCATGTCTATTGATAACCATGTCTACTGATAACCATCTATTGATAACCATGTCTATTGATAACCATGTCTATTGATAACCCTGTCTACTGATAACCATCTATTGATAACCATGTCTATTGATAACCATGTCTATTGATAACCATCTATTGATAACCATGTCTATTGATAACCATCTATTGATAACCATGTCTATTGATAACCATCTATTGATAACCATCTATTGATAACCATCTATTGATAACCATGTCTATTGATAACCATCTATTGATAACCATCTATTGATAACCATCTATTGATAGCCATGTCTATTGATAACCATCTATTGATAACCATCTATTGATAACCATCTATTGATAACCATCTATTGATAACCATCTATTGATAACCATGTCTATTGATAACCATGTCTATTGATAACCATCTATTGATAACCATCTATTGATAACCATGTCTATTGAGAACCCTGTCTATTGATAACCATGTCTATAGGGTTAGTATAACTATACACACTCTGCAGATGAATAAGGAGGGTTAGGGTTAGGTGAGGGCTGTATCATACTGTGTATATAAATCCTGTCTATTAATAAACATTTTCCACATAAAAGGAGCAACCAAGCCCCGGTGCAAAAACACACAACCCAGTGACCTGCCGACCTCACCCTAACCCTAACCCTGCCATCACAATATCACAATATACCCACTAGAAACAACTAGACTACACCACTGCTGCTCTAAAGGCTTCACAACACCCGCAGGAGCAAACGTTAACAGGCCCAGATGAAGTGGGTCTGACCTCTGGATAGGGGGGGGGGGGGGGGGGGTAGGGGGGGGGGGCTGCCAAGAGAGCGCATGCACGGGCCAACCATGAGTCAGCTGGAGTCAGCTCCGTATCACACAAGCCAGAGGCCGTTGGAGACGCACAAAACACCTTTGTGTTCTGGTCTGTTGAGGCTCCACATAACACAGAGCTCTGTGCAGGAACAACACTCATGCTGCTCTGAGGCTCCAGTGGACCAGATGGACGCCTCGCTTTGGTTCTGATGGCGTTTTACTGCTCATTTAGGACATTATGTTCATGGAAACCGAACTATATTTTGTTGTTTGATTTCAATGACATGTTGTGTTATGCATCTCATATGTTTCATATGTTTATAAAAGGACATAGTTACATGCTAACTCCCCCCTGTCTATATACCCCCCTGTGAATAGGCCATATGGTG
>NC_137674.1:113766047-113778547 GCF_963989245.1 Nansenia antarctica | reverse complement strand
ATGAGTCAGGTGAATATAACTCCAGGGTTGAACTATACACTCTGAAGTAACTCCATGCCTTCTGAAGTATCCGACTGCGGTGGCTGTTGTGTCTGGTGTTAAAAAACCCTGGGTTCCTCTAAACAGTTGTCCAAGGATGTCAGAATCCAGATACTTGTATGACTAACCAACGGCCGTAAAAACGAAACCAGTCAAAGCCAAAAGGAGAAACCCCAGGTCATCTGTGAGTCAGTCTTAGCAGTAAGTCAGTAAATATCCCCTGACATTGTTCTGTTAAACACTCAACACAGATCTCTGTATTGTGTTGAGGATTAGACGACACCAGAAACACGAGGCAGGCCCGTTTCCTACGGTCATTCACCATAATTACACCGGGAGGAATTTGGCCCTAACCCTCTAACACACACTGGCACACTAACCCTAACACACACTGGCCCTAACCCTAACACACACTGGGCCCTAACCCTAACACACACTGGCCCCTAACCCTAACACACACTGTGGCCCTAACCCTAACACACACTGGCCCTAACCCTAACACACACTGGCCCTAACCCTAACACACACTGGCCCTAACCCTAACACACACTGGCCCTAACCCTAACACACACTGTGGCCCTAACCCTCCACACACACTGGCCCCTAACCCTAACACACACTGGCCCCTAACCCTAACACACACTGTGGCCCTAACCCTAACACACACTGGCCCTAACCCTAACACACACTGTGGCCCTAACCCTCCACACACACTGGCCCCTAACCCTAACACACACTGTGGCCCTAACCCTAACACACACTGGCCCTAACCCTAACACACACTGTGGCCCTAACCCTAACACACACTGACACTAACCCTAACACACACTGGCCCTAACCCTAACACACACTGTGGCCCTAACCTTAACACACACTGTGGCCCTAACCCTAACACACACTGGCCCTAACCCTAACACACACTGTGGCCCTAACCCTAACACACACTGGCCCTAACCCTAACACACACTGTGGCCCTAACCCTAACACACACTGTGGCCCTAACCCTAACACACACTGGCCCTAACCCTAACACACACTGGCCCCTAACCCTAACACACACTGGCCCTAACCCTAACACACACTGGCCCTAACACACACTGGCCCCTAACCCTAACACACACTGGCCCCTAACCCTAACACACACTGGCCCCTAACCCTAACACACACTGGCCCTAACCCTAACACACACTGGCCCCTAACCCTAACACACACTGTGGCCCTAACCCTAACACACACTGGCCCTAACCCTAACACACACTGTGGCCCTAACCCTAACACACACTGTGGCCCTAACCCTAACACACACTGGCCCCTAACCCTAACACACACTGGCCCTAACACACACTGGCCCCTAACCCTAACACACACTGGCCCTAACCCTAACACACACTGGCCCTAACCCTAACACACACACCCAGTAAGGAAGGAGTCAGGGCATTTGTTTCCTGCCATGAAACCACCTGACAATCACCAAAATGTGCAATATGTTGCTGTACTGTATGTGGCCGGCCACCACCTCACCTCAACCGTCTGTTGTGTAATCTGTCATCTGTCATAAAGAGATGAATCACACCTCTCTTACTGCAGATTGTAGGACTAATACCAGTTACCGGAAATCAGTTCCGTTGTTCAGAGGATAAAACACATACAACAACAGTAATTCAACTTGATATTTGTTGACATATTTTCTTATTTCTTTTGGTTTGAATGCTGCGGATATTTTCAATGGGTGAATACTTATTTTTTAATAATAATAAGAAAATAAATTACACCGAAGCTGGCCCTAACGTGGCTACGCTACTGGCCCTAACCCTAACATACACTGGGCACACAAACCCAGTAAGGAAGGAGTCAGGGCATTTGTTTCCTGCCATGAAACCACCTGAAAATCTGTAACTACACCAAAATGTGCAATATGTTGCTGTACTGTATGTGGCCGGCCACCACCTCACCTCAACGTCTGTTGTGTATCTGTCACCAGTGGTGTAGTCTAGGTGATACGCAGGACTACGCCGTATACCCACTAGGAAAGCCAAGGATTTCCATACACCCACTTAAAATGTGTGAGGATACGTAACAGCGTTTTGTGACAGAACTTTCACTTTCATTCATAAAATTCACCCCGTCTGTGTTACGAATCACTAGAATTTTGGACCATTGGGACTGACTATAGCGTCATATACCATCAAAGGGGGGAGATGCGACATGAAATATGTCAAAATGCAGCACTATCATGCACAGATCAGCCTTATAACATGTAATTTAGATATATATAGAAAGGAGCGCAGATTTATTTTTATGGTGTTCGGAAATGAACGATATGAGGCTGGGAGGGAAGAATCACAGTATACCCACTAGAAAAAACTAGACTACACCACTGTCACGGCATAAAGAGATGAATCACACCTCTCTTACTGCACATCGCAGGACTAACGCCAGTTAAGGAAGTTACTGTACAGTATAATACAAACACCACACAGCCACCTCCAAAAAGTAGATTTTCTGTTCAGTGTTTTGGTCTAAAGGCCATTATTAAACATTATTAAAACAAAAACAACAAGTGCGTCCATACTGATGAGTTGTAATGTCAAGTATTGACAGACAGCATCCGTGCACACAGAGCCATTAATTTAAATAAGTATACTGTACTCGCTGTATGTGAAGCTGTGTAACGCATGGGCATTTACATACTAGGTAGTAAACATTCAGATGCACGTTCATCCTGTAATATTTTTGCAAGACTCAAAGTTCTGTATGATTATCTGGAAAAGAAGCATGCGTCGGTTGTTTGCTCCGGGAGTGACTTCGAATGCGCGTTCGCACAGCTCCAAACGACGCAGAGCGAAGCGAATTTTATCCTAAACTCCGATTCCAAGTAAATTCCAAGCAAATGTTCTAGGTGAGAACACACCCTAAGGGACGTGTTGTTCCTCGGGCCGTCCTGTGCAGAGTACACATGTCATTGCAGTTATACTGTACATGACGCATCATAACAATATCTGCTACCGTATGTGTCTTTCCAGGCCAGATCATATCGCAGAAATTAGAACCATCCAGAAAGCCCAAAGCCAAATGTCCATTTCATCTTTTGTTTTTTTATTTGAAAAAAAGAAATATTACAAAAACTTTGGCAAGTTCTGTGAATCAACAAAGGCATTTGTAAAAAAACAAAAACAACAAAATACATTAAGTTTTTGTGCATTTGCATTGTGCACAACATCAAAGTTGCATTGCTGGCCTGAAGTTGCTACTCTTCTCTTCTCACTGTGGAAATGAGGAAAGGTCCTCAGTCGTTTCTGGAATGTTCTTCTGTACGTTTAAGTGGCATCAACCTAAGGCTGAATGGAACAGAGAGAATGTTCCATGGCTGTTTCCCACTCTGCTCTAAAAACATCAAGGCATAGCCAGGCATCTGGGTTAGATGCACAAACCATATGGCTCAGATATTTCCTCCTTCTCCTCCTCCTCCTGTACATCTCCTCGCATACAGCAGCTCCTAAGGCTAGGCTAGGCTAGGCTACACATCCAGTCCTTCTGCTGCTCCAAACACAAACACATTCTCATCCTTGTATCGTTGTTATGAACGGTCATAACCACCGGTGCCATCTGACATTGTTCTGAGAGCAGATCATGTCCGTTAACACTCGTGTGTACGACGTCTTTGTGCTGTTAAGGCCTTGCAGTAACCACGCTACTGCCAACGTTTCTCTTGAATTCATCCACATGCAAATAATTTAACTATTTCCCATCCAGTAACTCTCACATAGACACATTGAACATCTCCCCTCTACAGAGGACTGCTACTGCATCAGAAAGTTTGACGCAAAATGATCATTTGCAGATATTATAGGCGTATGGTTTTTTCCCTTTTGCATATTGTTACCCTGTAGTGAACATTCACTATATCTCAAACCTGCTGACTCGACTTTTAGGCATCCAACCAATCACATCTCAGCGTTCACTTGAATATCATTTACTTGACTAAATAGTAGAAATAGTCATGGACCATGTCTGAGTCACAATATATAACTTAGGTTCTGACATGTATGTTTACCAGGCAGGAGGGAGGCGGGTATGACAGATAATGACAGTTGCAGCTATTCTCTTCACACCAAACCAGCTGAAACTTTGCTAGCCGGTGAACAACGAACATCACAACACATTCTTTAAGGTTTAAATATCATCTGCAACTCCAACTCTCCCCCTTAATAACAAACATCAAGTGATCCCCCCCCAATATGTCCCAAACTTCTTAAAAACTCAAACATTTTCTCGTGTGGGAATCATCGATTGGGGAGAGGCATTTGCGGCTCAGAATCCTCATCTGGAGCCAAGCAGAATCACTCGGGGAACAGAACAGGAACCCACGGGAGAAGTTATTTCCTTTTTTGCTTGAACGTAACATGTCCCTCTTTCTTTTTAAAGGACTTCTTCTCCCCCCCCCCCCCCGTAACAGTTCCTGTTATCTCCTCCACCTCTTCCAGCCTTTCACTGGCGCTCTAACCCCCCTCCACACCGGGAGCGACGGTCGTGGGACTGGGTGCCAGTTCAGTTTTCGGAGAGAGTTAATCCAGGAGAAGACAAGTCTCTTCTTCGCTTCGCTTAAGTCAGGTCGTCGTGTGACGCTCAGGCGGGGCTCGCGGTTCAACACGTCATGCAGCGAGGCCTCATGTTGAGGGGTTGAGGGTTCGGGTCGACCTGAGAGAGGAAAAACAAAGAGAAAAAAGGTTTAAGCTTAAAGAAAGACATGTTACAGCGGACCTTAAGTCCTCAAGTTGTGAGCTTAGAATGATAAGGTTCTATCTCCGTTTAGAATGATAAGGTTCTATCTCCGTTTAGGGCAGTTCAGAGATATTGAGCATCAAAGTTTTTACATTCCATTATGTTTTGTGAGATGGAACCTTTGTATTTTATGAATTACTAACTAAAAAAATTCAACATTTTAAAAATAACACCACACAGGCATTAATAAACACCTAATGGATCAGACTATGTAAAAAACTAAATTTTGACAAATTGACAGAACCGTATAATTCTAACGTCACGAAGTGTTCGATGAGCGATTTCAGTTTCAGTGCCATTCCAACTGAGGGCAGGGCTGTAGAGGACGCTAGCAGGGCTGTATGGGATGCTAGCAGGGCTGTATGGGAGGCTAGCTCACCTCGCTGTACATCGGAGGAGGCCGGAAGCGGAACTCTTGGACGAAGGCCATGAGGGGGCGCTCCAGGATCCCACTGAGGTCCTCCTCCTCGGGCCTGTGGGCCGTCAGGTTCTGGTTCTCCTCGTCAGACACCACGGCGCTGTAGTCAGGAGGCGCTGTAAGAGACCAGGACACCGTTAGTCATCCGGTCCTCCTCAGGTGACACATTGACACATTTCCAAGGGTCTCAGTATCGACCCCTGGGTGACACCGCTGAGCCGCGCTACGCTGAGACACACACTCACGCTCAGCCTGCTCCTGTTAGGTATCTATGACAAGATACTAGTAAGTAAAGCTTTATTTATATAGCGCCTTTCGTACATGAAATGCAACTCAAAGCGCTTACTACTAGATACTAGGTGTCTATAACCTAACAAGGTACTAGGTATATATAACCTAACAAGGTATCTGAGCTACGGTGAGACAGACACGTACGTTCAGGCTGCTCGGGGATGGCCATGCTAGGTATATATAACTTACGTTCGGGCTGCTCGGGGATGGCCATGCGGAGCCACTCCAGGTTGACGCTGTACTGGCTGCTCACACTGGACGTCCGGCTGCCGAAGGGATGCAGGGGGATGGTGCCCATCACCAGGGGGAGCTCCAGGGACAGCTTGGAGGTCCCAGGGACGTCCACACACACCTGGGGGTGGGGAGGGAGGGAGGGAGAGAGCATTAATTAGACATCTACACACACCTGTTCCTAAATGACACCTCATTCCTGTTCCTAAACCCACCTCTTCCTAAATGACATTCCCTAAATCTACTCCCTATTTGTTGTGAATTGTATGCCTGAGATTTACGTTTAAGTCGTCTGTGTCTGATTGCTTTCTGTGTTCCTTGTCTTTGTCTTTATCTGTTCCTTTACCCGGGCTGCGCCCCGGGCCGATGTAAAAGTTGGATGGGGGGCGCATTATAAATAAAATTAACATAACATAACATAACATAACCTGGGGGTGGGGAGGGAGGGGGGGAGGGGGGGCACTAAATTAGACACTCATATTTCACCTCTGCTTAGATGATCGTGAAAGAAAGTACATAATAAAGTACGTAGTGAAGTGCTATTAATGTTTTAAGACCGGTATAGCGCTCTACACCCCGTCTCTGGAACTCTCTTCCACAAGACATCCGCAATATTGACTCTCTCCCCACCTTCAAATCCTGCCTGAAAACCCACCTTTTTAAAACTGGCATATTTTTTAAATTGATGGTTGTTTTTAAGTCTTTTGTCTTGTTTTGGCTGTTTGTATCACTGTTTTAACCTGTTTGAATCTGCTGCTTGTCTTTAAATGATGCTCTGTAAGGTGTCCTTGAGTGCTCTGAAAGGCGGCTATAAATAAAATGCATTATTACACTGTACTGGAGGTGTCGCGGACTCACCCTGAGCATGTATTCCACTTTGATGATGCGGCACTGCAGGATGGACGGCCCGACGGGGGGGATCTTGATGGCGCGCCCGTGCCAGATCTCCCTGCGGCTGGCCCCCACCACGTCCCCGCACAGCGTGGCCACCACCGCACGCTTCTGCTTCATGGTGCCGCGGGCGATGAAGGTCTGCGTCTGCGTGATGTACGCCTTGGGCACCACGGAGCGCGAGGTGGAGTTGTCGAACTCTGCGAAGACGGGAATCACCTCACCTGGACGAAGAGGAAGAGGAAGAGGAAGAGAGGCTGTGAGGTTAGGTTTGTTGTTTTTTTTTCATAGTTATGTAGAGGACAATAACAACATCTTCATAGTTATGTAGAGGACAATAACAAGATCTTCATAGTTATGTAGAGGACAATAACAAGATCTTCATAGTTATGTAGAGGACAATAACAAGATCTTCATAGTTATGTAGAGGACAATAACAAGATCTTCATAGTTATGTAGAGGACAATAACAAGATCTTCATAGTTATGTAGAGGACAATAACAAGATCTTCATAGTTATGTAGAGGACAATAACAAGATCTTCATAGTTATGTAGAGGACAATAACAAGATCTTCATAGTTATGTAGAGGACAATAACAAGATCTTCATAGTTATGTAGAGGACAATAACAACATCTTCATAGTTATGTAGAGGACAATAACAAGATCTTCATAGTTATGTAGAGGACAATAACAAGATCTTCATAGTTATGTAGAGGACAATAACAAGATCTTCATAGTTATGTAGAGGACAATAACAACATCTTCCATCTAAAGGTTTGTAATGAACAAGTGGTTGGTGTCGTACCTGGTGTGTAGCCCTTGCGGTCGATCTTGGCAGTTATGGACACCTGTCCAAAGTTGCGATACCACACACGCGCCATCTTGTCTTTAGTCCCGGCCTGAGGCGCCTGAAATGTACAAAGAAACAAATCTTGCATAAGTGACTTGGGATCTCAAGATATTGTGTACACTACGAAGCCGTGTTACAGCCAGTCTAGTGTTCTACATTCTAGCCATGCTCACCAGCAGGGTGGGTGTGTTGATGTCGATGGGCTCGATGACGGTGAACTCCTTCTTGATCTTCCAGACGGTCGCCCAGGGTCGGTGCAGCTTCACTTTCACCCAGTAGCGGATGCTGCCGTGCTTCCCCTCGAACGACGTCACCAGGGTCCTGATGACCACAACACAACGACCGTTAGTTGAAACTCTAACTCAGTACACAACGACCGTTAGTTGAAACCGACAGTTAGTTGAAACTCTAACTCAGTGATAAATGTAGGCACAATAGACCAACATCAATATGTTGTAACTCTAACTCAGTGATAAATGTAGGCACAATAGACCAACATCAATATGTTGTAACTCTAACTCAGTGATAAATGTAGGCACAATAGACCAACATCAATATGTTGTAACTCTAACTCAGTGATACACAATAGACCAACATCAATATGTTGTAACTCTAACTCAGTGATAAATGTAGGCCTGCACAATAGGCTAATATCAATATGTTGTAAGTTTAACTTTCCTTAACATGTCAATACACACTCTAATACACACTCAATACACACTCAATAATCAAGACATTAGATTAGATTACTCACTCTTCAGGCAACTGAAAACTGAAAGGAAAAGTATGTCTCCCAGCAGAAAGGACGGTTAACTCTCCGTTATCTGAGGAACAGATTAGAATAGGGCGAGCATTAATCATTTGTTGAAAGTTGTAATTCATTCATTCATTGGCTAATTAAGAGGTTTTTTTGTGTTTCAATACACACAGATAAGATCATACTTAAATTTTAAAAATCACCACAGGGGAAATCAGATAATAGAAATATAACCGTATTAATAACCAACACAAATGAAAGAGAAACTATGGCCTATGTTGCTATTATCTTGCAGTTTCCTTTGTCACCACAAATACAAGAGCTCAATCACATGGCCTTCCCTGCTTGCACTGATGGGTGGTTCCCTTTCATTGTGCTGAGAAGGGTTTTGTCAACAGAAGACAAACCTAAAAATGGCTGTGGCATAAAGCAGATTGTGGGGATAAACCACTCTATGTCCAACTGGTTTGGGTCTGGGTTCAGATTTAGAGTTAAGTCTAACATAGCAGCCTAAATATTTTGACAGGGTCAAGTGTTTTAGTTTATAATAACTTTCAACAAGTTATTATTACACAATCAAACGAAAACTTCGATCACCTTCATTTGAGAACACCCTGTTGTTAAACTGATCAATTGGGTGAAAGTGAAAATATTTTTCCTCGAGTGAAAATGCATAATAGAGGAGTTGTTTTTCCCAGTCGCAAAGCTGCTTGAAACGAGACCTGATGGTTTTCATCCAGACTGACTGACTGACTGACTGACCTGCTTGCAGAAGCACTTCTCTCCGGTTCAGATATTCCACCTCGTCGCTGTAGTTCTGGGTGTACGCGGTGCTGGACCCGGCCGAGCGAGACTCGGTCCAATGCACCTTAGCAAAACCTTCCGCGTGCAACTTCAGCGAGTCCACTTTGCTCTCCCCCGCGAGCTCCAGGACCACCTTCCCGGACACCACATCCCCGGAGCTGAACACGGGGGGGGAGTCCATCTCCGGAGAGTCAAAGACGATGTGGAACTTTTTACATTTGTCGAAAATCATCTTGAGATGTTGAGTTTAGTAGTTCCAAAGTCGGTACTTGTAAAAAATTATTTTCTTGCTCCGTATTCAAAGTTGTGAAAGAACTCTTGGAGAGTTGTCCAGTTGTCTCTGGGTTGATATGCTTCTCGCAACACTTGCAAAACACAACTGCAGGACTGAACAGTGTCACTGCTGCTTTTGCACGGTGTTGAAAGGGGCGGGCGCCTTGGTTGTTATGCAAGGAAGGCCCAGGTTAATAAACATCTTCCCTGGGTGTGCTGAGGTTGTTATGCAACATGCAAGGCCCAGGTTAATAAACATCTTCCCTGGGTGTGGAGGGAGGGAACGGGGGAAACACTGCCTGCCTGGTGATTGATGGTTACAGGTTCTGAGACGAAAACAGGCTTACTGAGCATGCCCCAGAACTACAAAGGACATTCGAGTAAAACTTTTGGACTAACAAAATAGTTGCACACTGTAATATTGTGCTTAGATATGCATTTATTTTTTGTGTGTACATTTGTTGCAGTGCATGCATCGGTTGCACCAAAAGTACACTTTGTGCAGTTTACGTTACACTGCTTTTGACTGCAAAGTAAACATGATGATGGTTGATAAAGACAATAGTAGTCCTACACACGAATAATAATTAAAAACCTTATTTGCATACACGCCTGTCACTTGAAACCCGTTAAATGCATGCACGAGTGTATGCATATCTTTGGAACATTTTGTTAAAGTTCGCCTTGATTGCAAAATCAGGGGTAAAAACCGTCTCTCCAGAAACAGTTGTTTACGTCTTTGTTTCCTGAAAGTATGCGAGGGTGCAGCATCGCCTCCGCGTGGAGGGCTCGCGACAGTCTTGTCTTGCAACGCCCCAAATGTCTGTCAGGCTGCGCTTAGTCATGGAACAACCGCCCCCTGGTGGCCATAGGAGGCTACTGTCAAACTAACTCCAATAGGCCCTGACCTTCGACTTCTGATGAGATGTGTTTTTCTGATGAGATGTGTTTTTTTGTGTGTGTTTTTAATGAAAATCCCATCGCAAAGGAGACCTGGCTAAACATTCAAACATATAATACAATCAGCACAACAACATGATCCAAACTGCGTTGCCATGTATCTGAATAAAAATGGCCCCTCCAAGACATAGTTTGTAATAAAATCCTTCTTTCAGCGAGTCAGAGAAAGAAGGGTTTTTATTACCAACTGTGTTTCGGCTGGGTCATTGTTATTCAGATACATGGCAACATATCAGATATATGTTATATATCTTATCTATATGTTATATATCTATATCTTATCTATATGTTATATATCTATATCTTATCTATATGTTATATATCTATATCTTATCTATATCTGTCCATGGGACTGTATAGAGGAGGAGGCCACCAGCTATGCTGCCATGTAAACGTGTGTCAAGGGGATGTTCTGTTATATATTATATGTTTTATATGTATATATATATATATATAGTTGCAGGATCAGCATTGCTCATATGCAAAAGAATGACCACCAATTCACTACCGGACAAATAACAAATCATCCACATTTATGAGAGAAAATACAGTCTGGGATTTAATATAAATCAAACATCAACTTCAAATGTCTTAATACCAGCAAGCACAACTAAACTGGCAGATTAAACCAAGGTTAACTTTGTTAACTGGCAGATTAAACCAAGGTTAACTTTGTTAACTGGCAGGTTTGCGTTCGGTTAACCTTTCGGGTAACGCTTTCAAAAAGTGTCTCTGCTACTCTGTCACTAGCAGAATGTCATTACTCAGCTGTGAGGTAACTGTCGCAGATTAACTAGAAAAAATGACCATAACTTCCTGACTTTGCAGAAAAAGGATACAATTGCTTTCTGGTAGCCTGTACCAGTTGCAGTTATGGCACCAATGAGCTACACAGGTATGTGGCACGTAAAGGGTGACCCAAATGAATTATTTTATTACATGGTTTATTTTTGGAACGGCCACAAGTCTCTACAATTTGAGACAATCTCTTTCTTGTGTTTGTTGCTGCCTACATTTGCATAAATGCACAAAAGATAATGTAGCTCTCTAGGCAATCCACACTGACTGGGGTGGTCTAAGTCTTGATACATTTCCTCAACTTACCTTGCTGTAAAAACAAATACAGTAGCTTAAAAACACTGAGCAGGAGGGTGCAGGTAGGACTAATATTCCCTGACTTACTGAGGAGGAGATGTTGCCTCTTCCTGAAGTAGGAGACTTCAGAGGTGTAGTCGTTGTAGATTGTGTTCATGCCCACTCGGTTCTCCAGCCAGTGTGTTGTAGCGACCCCTCGTCCAACCACCTTCAGATCCTGCACCCTGGTCTCCCTGCTGAGCTCCAACACCACCTGCCCAGACACCTGCCCAGACACCCGCCCAGACACCTGCCCAGACACCCGTCCAGACACCTGCCCAGACACCCAGACACCCGCCCAGACACCTGCCCAGACACCCGCCCAGACACCCGTCCAGACACCTGCCCAGACACCCGCCCAGACACCTGCCCAGACACCTGCCCAGACACCCGCCCAGACACCTGCCCAGACACCTGCCCAGACACCCGCCCAGACACCTGCCCAGACACCCAGACACCTGCCCAGACACCTGCCCAGACACCCGCCCAGACACCTGCCCAGACACCCAGACACCTGCCCAGACACCCGCCCAGACACCTGCCCAGACACCCAGACACCTGCCCAGACACCTGCCCAGACACCCAGACACCTGCCCAGACACCCGCCCAGACACCTGCCCAGACACCCAGACACCTGCCCAGACACCCAGACACCTGCCCAGACACCTGCCCAGACACCCAGACACCTGCCCAGACACCGCCTCCCCGCGGGCGTACACGGCCTCGGACGGACAGTCCAGCTGCAGTTGAAAACTTGTGATGGTTGTGAAAGTCATTTTCCTTTGGAAGGGGGAATACAACATCACACATGACATAACGACAGCCTGGACAGGAGTATGTCTCATCTAAGGTAGAAATGGAACCGTTTTAGATTGGAAGGGTGATGATGTCAATCACAGGAGTATTGTGTTTGTGTATCATGCCAACATTTCAATCATTTCAAATTTCACAAACTTTTTAAGTGACATATTATTTCACACGAGCAACAACAGCTGATACAACACATAGGCCTACTGTCAAATAACATCATAACCAGGGGTGCACATAACTTTTTGGGGCCAGTGCTCA
>NC_137674.1:113738547-113753547 GCF_963989245.1 Nansenia antarctica | reverse complement strand
TTGGGGAAGGTGGCGTGGGGGTTGTAGTCCGCCTGGAAGGTGGTCTTAAAGGTCTGGTCGGGTCCATCTCTGTTGTCACCCAGGAACGGGATGTGTGACGCCCGCAGGAAGGCCTTCCCAGTGAGCGGGGCTGGAATCAGAGAGCTGACAGCCGCCATGGAGAAGGAAAGCAGCTTTCTGACGCCTCTCTCTGTTGTGTGTCTCGGCTCACGTTACCTCTCCTCTCCTGTCGAGGCTATCAGAGATGTGAGATGTCTCCCTTATTCAGATGGATGGACAGAAGAGCCCAGTGCAGTGGCCTCACCTTGGAGACTTGGACAACAGGCAGAAGAGAGTGATGATGTCACAGTCCTGTCGCCTATGACATGAAAAGAATGAGCAGACCAAACCATCACCATCAGTCTAACCTAACATCTCACAATCAAATGAAAACATGTTTTAAACATACTCCCTACTGAAGTTCCACCTCCTATTTCCTATCAACCATTATTCAGTACGACAGTACACATCCTCACTCACTCACTTGAGTCAAACCATCCCTATTCCATTTAACCATCAGGATTATTATTTGTGCTTTTTTGTGTGTTTGCAGTCAGTTGCAAAGAGTAAACAACGTCATGTAAGGGAGACATTAAAACTCACTTACCCGTTCCATAGTCAAGAGCGTCACTTTGAATGGTTGTAACAGACACGGGTCAAGGGTCTTCTATGTATAATTGAACACGCTGGTGGATGACTTTACTGTATCACTTTACATTCTCACGTTGCTCAGTAGCCTACAGCAATGCAACACGTGGCAGGTTGTTTTGAAACGTGTTCTTTTGTCACCATGGTTACGAAATATCTAGCATAGGGTTGCCTAGGCAACAACTCCATAATGGTGTTAATATTTGACTATTATTTTATCCTCATACCTATGTCTTATTCAGGTTATCTGTGGTACAGCTAATCAGAGATATGACATACAGAGATTATGGAATCAAGATCAAGAAATAAATGTTTTAAAGTATTTGTAGCTGTATATTGTTTTTCAAATATTGTTATTAGGAACACGTATTCACTGTTCACACCTGACAGGTGAGGTAGTGACCTCATAAGGGGATTTATACTCACGCAGTTCAACACTTCCAACAGCAGAGGGCAGTCAAACTAAATTACCTGCTGGCACCCGCGGTCTTTTGAGATGGCTGTGAATTCACAATTTACGGTGAATTATTCAGCGAGTGAAGAATTAACAGTAGTTTATTTATTTTACCTAGATTCTAAACTATTCTAAAGTGTTTATAGGTCTACTTAGGTTAGTTTCGTCTAACTTTAAAAACCGCAATCTGAGCCAGAGGAGGACCGGACGTGATGTCATAAGACTTCCGCCTCTTTTTTCCAGCCTCTTTTCGTTGAGGCTCAGCTAACGGCCGGGTGGGTACACGTTTCTGTCCACAACATTTTCACTGAAAATCGACTTAAAAAGCCTGAAAGAGGTTTTTATATTATTTTATACTGTCATAGAAACACTGAGGTCGCTCCGTTAACACTCCGAGTTCCATAAAAACCGTTCGGATGTGACATTTGAGACTAAATATGACAGTTGAAACAGGAGCAGCTCGAGCGCATGTGGCGGAGTTACAGGCCTGCTAGCCTGCTAGCTACAGCTGCTAGCTGCCAGTTCACTGTCAACTAAGAACTGTTTAAAGACATAAAAATGACGACTTGCTGAAAGAGAAGACCCTAACCCTAAACAGTATTGTAGCTAGTGTGTGTTTGTTTGTACGCGGATGTCTTAGAACAACTTCCAGCCTTATTATGTAACGTTATTCTATTCAATGCATGGTGTATGGTTAGCTGACTTGCTATAAGCTAATATGTGGTAGTGGCTAACTGCTAGCCTGCTAGCTACAGCTGCTAGCTGCCAGTTCACTGTCAATTCTGAAGTGTTTAAACTTTAAAGACATAAAAATGACGCCTTGCTGAAAGAGAAGACTAAACAGTGTTGTGGCTAGTGTTTGTATGTTTGTACACGAATGTCTTAGAACAACTTCCAGCCTTATTAACGTTATTCTATTCCATGCATGGTGGTTAGCTGACCTGCTAGTAGCTAATGTGTCAAATTCTCTTTTTCTCAGCCCGCAAATATGCTAATATAGCTGCCAGTTAACTGTCAATTGTGAAATGTTTAAAGACATAAAAATGACGACTTGCTGAAAGAGAAGACCCTAACCCTAAACAGTACTTTGGCTAGTGTTTGTATGTTTGTACGCGGATGTCTCAGAACAACTTTCAGGCTTGTTATGTAACTCAATTGTTAATGTGATTCTGTTCAATGCATGGTGGTTAGCTGACCTGCTAAGCTAAAGTGTTAAATTCTCTTCTAGCCCGCAAACATGCAGATCTTCGTGAAGACGCTGACGGGGAAGACCATCACCCTGGAGGTGGAGCCCAGTGACACCATCGAGAATGTCAAGGCCAAGATCCAGGACAAGGAAGGCGAGTAATGCAAACACATGTTCTATATATATATATCTGTTAGATCCAGGACAAGGAAGGCGAGTTGGCCAGACGTGTTGGGCTGTTTTCAATGTCCAGCAGGATGTAGAAATGACATCATAGCAGTACTACGTTTTGGAGCTTTGTGGACTTTTACAGTTTATAACTTACGAAGACACGCTGCTGTCATGTCAGGAGTTAACTATATCTACAGGGTTCCCACGGGTCCTTGAAATCCTTGAAAGTTAATGAATTTGAGAAAAAGAAATCAAGGTCTTAAAAGTTTTTGAAAATAGACATGGGTCATTGAAAGTGCTTGAATTCTCCTCTCTCTCTCTCTTTTTAATTGTTGTCTGTGAGCGGATAGTTCCTATTATATAAATTCTCATCTAGAACTGTCTCAAACTATGCCGCGTTGGGTCCTTGAATTTGAGGGAATTGAGTCTTGAAAGTCCTTGAAATGTGCTTGAATGTGATGTTTCAGCAGGTGTGGGAACCCTGTATCTAACATACTTTGTATATCTAACATACTTTTTGTATTTCTAGGCATTCCTCCTGATCAGCAGCGTCTGATCTTCGCTGGCAAGCAGCTTGAGGATGGACGCACACTGTCAGACTACAACATCCAGAAAGGTAAGGGAACTCTAACCCTACACCCTACACACTACAATCAGATGTCTGTCACAGCAATGGTTGTGTTGATGAGCCCCATGTGAAATGTCTGCCTGCCCTGTGGTAACCTGACTGCTGCTGTCCCCTGTCAGAGTCCACCCTCCATCTGGTTCTGCGTCTGCGTGGAGGCATCATCGAGCCTTCTCTGAGACAGCTGGCCCAGAAGTACAACTGTGACAAGATGATCTGCCGCAAGTAAGTCCAGCAACTGAAGACAACAATGTTTGTGGAAACTGTTTTTGAAAGTTTCGGAAGCCTTTGTGTGTCTTGTTTCTGTATTATTAACTGTGATGGGATTGATTACCTGTCACTCCCCTCAGAAGTTACAACATAGGGTTAGGTGTGTTATCATAGGGTTAGGTGTGTCATTACTATCTTAGGGTTAGGTGTGTTAGAGTAAGGTGTGTTGTCATTACTGGCTGGCAGGCTCGGGCCACACTATGGCACAATGCCATCATGGCTTCTTTCCCCAGGTCATTTCTGTCCCTTCAGTGTCAGGAGATTTGACTAAGATGGAAGCTTCTTGTAGTAGGCTCAACCATCACCATATGACGTATATATGCTAAGTAGGGATATAACAAGGCATCACGAGAGGACAGTTAATTATTGATACAAATGAAAAAAATTAATAGTATCGCGATACTGTTTTAACCCTTAAAAACCAACAGCGCATGTTCTCATTACCGTAATTCCTGAACTATATATGCTATCAAAAAATGTGGACCTTCTCAAAAAGCAGTCCCACTCCCGTCTGGACGGTTCTCAACGGTCTGTTCTCTGTTCCAGGTGCTACGCTCGTCTCCACCCTCGTGCCGTCAACTGCCGCAAGAAGAAGTGTGGCCACACCAACAACCTGCGCCCCAAGAAGAAGCTGAAGTAGACGCTGAGATGTTCTCTGTGGGCGAGGGTCAAAACTATCCTAATCTGTTCAATAAATGGTAAACAAACAACAACAAAAACAGTTTTGTCTGACATTGATTTCGTTTTTGTTCTAATGTGCCAGGTTATCAGAGCCGTGTTCTGTAAGAGGTGTATAGTTCCATGGATGTGAGCGACTGTTAGTTTGTGTAATAAGCATCAACAAAAATATCCAATGATGCAGGTGCATCTTATGCATTTACACAGGCACATCAGTCCTGACATCCTGGTTATAAAGCAATGATACATGAGAAGCATAATTCTTTAAAAACTATTTAATGCTGAACATTTATTTGTCTACTAGGTTGAGTAAATCTTTAATAGATTGTAATAGACCCCAAGTGTTTGGGTTATACGGTATTATGGTTGTTTTGGTATTTACGTTTAAGTTTAGGATCTGAACATTTAAGTTATTCATCCAAATCAATGGGGTATATTTCATAATTTTGATTTATTGCAAATCTTAGACTGGCTTTAAGTCAGAGGGTAGGCCTCCCCCAGAATTGAACAAGAATTGTTTTAATCATCTCTGAGTCGTAGAAAAGTCCAAATACCAAATGTATGTGAGGCTCTTGAAGTCGGACCCTGTCAACTCTCCTCTATTCAAGTCATAAGAGAAGGGAACATTTTCTTCATTCACCACAGCCTGATGAAAGTACCTTCAAAGCAGTGAACAGGATTTTTATAACGAGTGGGAAAACGGGTTTGAGAGGTCAAAACTAAATCGGACATCTCTGGCCAAATTAAAAAGATGTATTACTGGCCAGAAACCAGAACTAAGGGGAACTTGGAGGAAATGAAATGTAAGGCAACACATTAATTAAGTAATGTAGCTGTTAATTGGCTACTCTACATCACAACATTTTGCTGGTGACACTTGGAAGAGAGAACTGGATAATTAAAGTCATTCTTATTATTTAAACTATATTAACCATTTCTCAGTAAAGATGAGACCACCATTTTCACATTATAAAGTTTTAATGAATAAGAGAACCGTGTACAAATACTTAAACTTGACAGTTCCACAACATGTCTGATCCCACACAACAACACGACTACATGAGCTCCTATGGAGAAAGAAACCAGGCAAGTTTGGACAGTCCAGCGCCACTGAGGCCCTGGTGATGAAATACTGAAATGCACCTTCATCCTTCAAGATGTTCTCACTCATCTAGTATGACATATAGAAACCTTGCTCTCCTAAATCCAATTGGTGATCACTTCAAGGAAAGACAGAAGGTATTTATAGGTATTTGAACCAGCCCCTAATACTGACTTGGGATTATTTGAAAAAGCTTGTTGCTGAGGTATTTTAAGTATTAGTGGTTAGTTACTCTGACATGTCACACAAGCCACATTGGGCTGTTACAACACCACAGATGTCACACTAGTTTTACTGAATTGTTACCCAGGCAATTCAAGACGACTGTAATTGCAATTATTTCCATGATCTAAAATGACTACCTGACATAATGGGAGTCCAGTTTCATACGTATGAGTGTGCTGCTTCCAGTCATGTGGGTGAGAACAGTAAGTAAGTGCATCTTTGGTTCTGCATTTGTGTTTGACTCCAGTTAGTTACATGCATGATCACCTAAGACACCAGCCCTAACCCTAACTATGCATGATCACCTAACACACCAACTATGTCTGCTGCTCTAAAGGCTGGAGATGGGCAGGTACAGGACAGGTAACATGGATCTGACCACATGACACACACACACACACACACACACACACACACACACACACACACACACACACAGTGGGCAGCACTTACATGTCATCCTTGATAGTCCATCACACTGTTAGGTACAAATACAACTTTATGTCATATAAATGTGACGCCAAAGGCAACATAACATTGTTAAACAGAAATGCTTTTTTTTTTATGTCAAAATGAGCAAGAATAGGCTTTGGTGACATTATCTAAAAAGTACTTAAGTACATGTATTCCTGCGAGGTATTGCTAAGTCAACAATGATTGCACCTTATTAGCCTAGATCAGAAGCGACGGGTCTCTATTCTCACGGTGCGCATCGGTGAAAGTTCAGACACCAGTTTCGCTAGGCATTGACAACATCGTACCTTTTCACTAAGAATAATACTAATAATACTGCTTGTGCTTTTACATCTAGTCATTAAAGGTTGTACAGTAGGGTGGGTTCTTCACTCAAGGTCCGCGTGCGTAACTCACACTAACCTGACGTCAACAGGGAGATGATGCGTCAGCGTGTCGAGTTACGCACGTTGATCTCTAAGGACGCCACTCATGCACATTTCTTGGCAAGTTGCTTTGCTGAGCTCATGCAGTTTTTCCCATTGTGTACCTTAGTGGTAAGTCTTCCTTAGTGGTAAGTCTTCCTCAACTCCAGATGCACCTTCCTCTAGGAAAACTCATTGTTATGGCCTCTGTTAGTGTGATACAATACAAAAAAATCATAAAAGTATTTGACAATAATATGATAATATTAAGTAAACAATAATCTATGTGGTGCTGTTTGTAAAGTAGGCCAGTTGTCCCCAGATTTATGTAAATCTGACTAGATTAATTCATCTACGTCCTCTTTTCTAGTAGATTTATTTTTATAAATCTCAGCCTCCATCAGCATCACAATATTTACTTTAAGTCTTTGTTTTGAAATACACAAAAATGTAACTTAGATGTAAATCATTGAGATGTACACTGCTGGATGTGTTCTATATTGTAACATGTTGTTCAACTTTACAAACGGCACCTCATAATATTCTGGTTCCTACATTGTTAAGCGTCGGTCCAGATTCAGTTCAACAACATGTTTTAAGTTCAAGGTAAGTTAAGGTAACCTTGCCAGGCTGACCGAATCAAGCAGAAGATATACACTCACTGAGAACCTTGTTAGGAACACTTTACTGATACTGGGTAGGGCCTCCCTTTGCTCTCAAAACAGCCCCAACTCATCGTAGCGTGGATTCCACATGACGTTGGAAACGTTCCTTTGAGATTCTGGTCCATGATGACATGATTGCATCACGCAATTCCTGCAGATTTTTCAGATTCCCGATTTTTCAGGTGCACTTTCAAGCTGTGAACCTCCCGTTCTACCACATCCCAAAGGTGTTCTATTGGATTCAGATCCGGTGACTGGGAAGGCCACTGAAGAACACTGAACTCATTGTCATGTTCATGAAACCAGTTTGAGACGACCTTTGCTTTGTGTCATGGTGCATTATCATGCTGGAAGCAGCCATTAGAAGATGGGTACACTGTGGCCATGAAGGGATGCACATGGTCAGCAACAATACTCACATAGGCTGTGGCATTCACGCAATGATTGATTGGTATTAAAGGGATCAAAGTGTGCCAAGAAAACAGGTGTTGACAGGTGTGTACAGGTGTACAGGAGTTCCTAACAAAGTGCTCAGTGAGTGTACATGAACGTGGTGTAAAGATCGGCTAAGAACAGCTCTCTTTGTGAGGTATGAATAATAAAAACAATACTGTAACTCTCTCACCAATCACCTAAAAAACAATGACTGTACTGTCTGGTGTAACTGTCTGGTGTAACTGTCTGGTGTAACTGTCTGGTGTAACTGTCTGGTGTACCGCAGTGGGAAGGTGAACCCAAGGCGTCACTCCTTCACTGCAGAGATGTGCTTCAACTAACGCTGTGTTGCTCTGGGCTCCGCTCCCTTTCTTGTCCGTCACCCTCAACAATCCCTTCTTCGCTCGGTGCGTCTCAACAGTGTCAGGTGACTTCCTTCCTTCCCAGTAAACAAAGAGTCCAAAAGACGTCCTCAGGGAAGCCGGGATGTGGGTCCAGATGACGTCTTTCTAGGACGTCCAGGTGACGTCTTTCTAGGACGTCCAGGTGACGTCTTTCTAGGATGTCCAGGTGACGTCTTTAGGACGTCTTATGGACTACAGGAGAAGACGATTCTGTAGTCCATAAGACGTCCTAAAGACGTCATCTGGACGTCCTAGAAAGACGTCATCTGAACCCACATCCCGGCTTCCTTGAGGACGTCTTTTGGACTCTTTGTTTACTGGGTTCTCTCCTCTCCTCTCCTTCATCTGCCCTGACCCTGACATGACCTTTAGTGTTTTTCAAAATCAAGTTAAAGATGAAAGAAAAGGAGACAGAAGGAGGGAGGAGGAAGCCACTTAAGTCTGTTGAGACGCGTCCCTGGTTTGTTTGTTTCTGCGGAGGCTATTTGTCTATGAGCTGGGCGAGGCTCTGCCGCAGGTCGTTCAGGTCGTAGATCTTCACGTCCAGGATGTCGATGACCCGCTGGACCTCGGTCTCCGCCTGGTCCCGCTCCTCCTGGGAGGACGCCAGGCTCTGCTCCGCGCTCTGGACCCGCTGCTCCAGCTCCGTGTTCCGCGTCTCCAGATCCTAAAACACCAAGGATCAAAAAACAAAAAGGTCAGAGGTCATATTCTCACATGAAAGTCTAAGGTCATGACCCGGAGCAAGTGGATGAGTTTGCAACATTGTTGCATAAATTATTTCTCTGATTTGCGTTCTCACAGCCCTTCATGTAAACAAAGTAACATACGCAATCGAAGCAACAGACGTGGTAGTTAATTGGTCAGAAAATTTTAAAATTGCCCGTTCGTCCCGCTCTTATCCAGATCAACACGCGTGCGCTGTTGTTTTCTTATGGACTGCCTCGATGTGTCGTTTTTAATCAGAGTGAAACCACCTTTTCAAGCGGAGCATGCGTCGGTTGTTTGCTCCAGGAGCGACTTCGAATGCGCGTTCTCACAGCTCCAAACGACGCAGAGCAAAGCGAATTTGATCCTAAACTCTGATTCCAAGTGAAGCAAATGTTCTAGTGAGAACACACCCTTAGTGACATACTTTTACTTACTAACGCCTGGGCCACAGCATCTGCTTTAGGCCTTAATGGGCCATCCATGAAACCCCTGGATGACAGCTACGTCACAAAGACCACTACAGATCAGGTATATTTTCTATGACTAATAGCCTGTATGACTGATAGCCTGTATGACTGATAGCCTGTATGACTGATAGCCTGTATGACTGATAGCCTGTATGACTGATAGCCTGTATGACTGATAGCCTGTATGACTGATAGCCTGTATGACTGATAGCCTGTATGGTGATACAGTGGGGTATGTTGGAATGTTACCATTTCTTTAGCTGTGTAGTTTGACTGAGTTCATATCAACGTGTGGTCTAGAGGATGTCTGGTCTAGATTTCATGGGAACAGCTGCAATGGAAGTATGTTGAATTAAACAGTCGTTGATGTGTTGAATACTTATTTCCCCCACTGTATATATCTGTCCCTCTGGAAGCGTACCTGGAGTCTCTTCACCGTCTCCTCTCGCTCCCTCTCCAGCTCGTGGAAGTCGGACTTCTTGCTCTGTAGATTGTGGATTTCCTAAAAAGAACAAACACACCAGAGTAATAAAAATGACGTTCTTCAGGACTCTACTCATACTAGATGTATTATTATCTCTTCTCTTTTCTCCAAAGTACATATAATACAGGGCTCTCAAGTCTCACGCATTGGGCGTGAGACACACGCGGCGTGTGAGCGTGTGAACGGGTTGAAATGCGTGTGTCTCACGCCCAATGCGTGAGACTTGAGAGCCCTGTATAATATTTGCCAAAATAGATATGGGATCGCCACTGACCCCAGAATATAATTCCTGTCAATTAGGTGCCAATCAGGTGTCAGTCACACACACCTGTGACTGACATACACCTGCCAGCACTTGAAGCTCAAAACGAGAGTGAATACCAACAGAAGAATATTGCAGGGGATTTTGGCACATTTCTTTGGGCCTCTACCCACACTATTAGCTGTGTTGCTCATTCCACGAATGCATGATCCTTACAAGTTGTACGTCGTTGTAAAGGTGACTAATCAGGCTTTCCAACGATATCAAATACAATACCAATTGGTGTTATTAAACGAGAGGAAGAATCGACCGAAATAACGTTTCCAATCTTTTTTGGAGGAGTTTATATATTGTGATGCCATTTCTCTCCAGGACCCTTTGGGTTTTCACAACATGGCTCAATCATACTATGCAAATATAGTAGAAGCAAGCTTGTAACATATTCTCTCCAAATCGAATACGTGTTAAAAGTGACAAGTCATTTCATAATGTCAGGATTCAATCCATCTAATACAAATATGCAGAAAGCAATTTCCTCTGAACGGAGCGTGCATTACAAAGTATCTTCAAGGGCATTCACTATTCAGGTAAGAAGTACTCAGACAGCTGGGGAACAACCGCTTTTGATTAACTTGTGGTCACGATGCGAGTTTAGTTTACTGTAAACTCTCTCCCTGGTTGGGGACAGTGCCTTATTCCAACAGCCTCTCATTCACACATTCACACACCAATGGCTGCAAGCTACCATGCAAGGCGCCGGCCCGCTCACTGGGAGCAATTTGGGGTTCAGTGTCTTGCCCAAGGACACCTCGACAGGAGGGGCCGGGGATCAAACTGCCGACCTTGCGATCGTTAGATGCCGGCTCTACCTCCTGAGACACAGCCTCTACCTCCTGAGACACAGCCTCTACCTCCTGAGACACAGCCTCTACCTCCTGAGACACAGCCTCTACCTCCTGAGACACAGCCTCTACCTCCTGAGACACAGCTTCTACCTCCTGGGGTTAGGGTTAGTCAGGGTTAGTCAGGGTTACCTGGTCCTTAGCTCTCAGCAGGGTCTCCAGCTCCTCCAGGTTCTGGCTCAGCTCCTCCCTGCCGGACTCACTGGGCCGCCCGCTCTGCTCCAGCTCTGTCACCTACACACACACACACACACACACACACGCACGCACGCACACAGGTTACACACACACACACACACACACACAGCCAGGAACACTGGTTACAAAGATACATGAACACACACACACACACACACACACACTCAACACTCACCAAATATTATAAAACTAAACGTTTGATTTCACCCAATCAAAACAAAGGAACACTATGGGCCGGTTTCACAGACTTGGGCCTAGTCAAGACTAAATCACACCTTAAATTTAAAATAAAAACAACAATGCTTTTTAGTCTAGGGTTAGGGCTAGGGTTAGGCTAGGGTTAGGGTTAGAGGGTTAGCCTTGTCTGTGAAACCGTCCCAATATGATCGAATAATTTAATTCAGAACACTAATGGTAATGTAATAATGTGTGTAAGACGTGTGTACGACGTGTGTAAGACGTGTGTAAGATGTGAGTAAGATGTGTGTAAGATGTGTGTAAGATGTGTGTAAGATGTGTGTAAGATGTGAGTAAGATGTGTGTAAGATGTGAGTAAGATGTGTGTAAGATGTGTGTAAGATGTGAGTAAGATGTGTGTAAGATGTGTGTAAGATGTGTGTGTGTAAGATGTGTGTAAGATGTGTGTAAGATGTGAGTAAGATGTGTGTAAGATGTGAGTAAGATGTGTGTAAGATGTGAGTAAGATGTGTGTAAGATGTGAGTAAGATGTGTGTAAGATGTGAGTAAGATGTGTGTAAGATGTGTGTAAGATGTGAGTAAGATGTGTGTAAGATGTGTGTGTGTAAGACGTGTGTAAGACGTGTGTAAGATGTGAGTAAGATGTGTGTAAGATGTGAGTAAGATGTGTGTAAGATGTGTGTAAGATGTGTGTAAGATGTGTGTGTGTAAGATGTGTGTAAGATGTGTGTAAGATGTGTGTAAGATGTGTGTAAGATGTGTGTGTGTAAGATGTGTGTAAGATGTGTGTGTGTAAGATGTGTGTAAGATGTGTGTAAGATGTGTGTAAGATGTGTGTAAGATGTGTGTAAGATGTGTGTGTGTAAGATGTGTGTAAGATGTGTGTAAGATGTGTGTAAGATGTGTGTGTGTAAGATGTGTGTAAGATGTGTGTGTGTAAGATGTGTGTAAGATGTGTGTAAGATGTGTGTAAGATGTGTGTAAGATGTGTGTAAGATGTGTGTGTGTAAGATGTGTGTCTGCTCACCAGCTGAGAGTACAGACATGCGTTAGCTCCCTAAGCTAACCGAACTTTCGCATTTCTTCCACAAGGGACACCCAAGTCTGACTGTCAGTCGGTCAGACGCACAACCTGTATATACATCACTGTCGGCCCTAACCCTAACCCTGTCCTAGCCCTGTCCTAACCCTGTCCTAACCCTGTCCTAACCCCACTGGTGGAACGAGCTTCTCACTGCTGACAGGACTGCAGAGTCACTCCCTCTCCCCCGCCGGAGACTGACAACCTGACAACCCGTCTCCTCAGGCTACACCTTAACTATCCCTCCCGAGACGTCCACTTCCCCTCGACAGTTCCTCTACTGGTCATAGAAACATTCTTCTTCTTCTACGTTACCAAGCCAACAGCCTCAGGCCCAGCAGAGGTGACTCTCTCCTGCTGTGATTGGTGGACAGATGATTCACTTCCTTAGTCAAATGTGTTTGTTGTGAGTCGCTTTGGATAAAGACGAAGTCTAAATGTCAAAAATGTAAAAACAACACAATGATGATGAGCTGAAGACCTTCTAACCCCAAATGTAATAATGGAGCTTTTTAAATTCCCTATTCCATGTCCCAACTTATCATGAAACTGACAGGATGAAGTGTAGATTGAGGGGGACTAAACTAAACTAAAAGGGCTTGTAAAGCTAACGTTAGCAACAGCAGATAACTTACCAACTGTGTTCCTAAAACAGTGTTCCCCCCCCCCCCCCCCCCCCCCCTCCCCATCCCTGTAAAACACTCTAGTTCATTTCCGCAACTCTGCTATTGTCAAGAAACGCAAGGCAACATCTGACAGAGCAGTTCAGGGACCCGTGTCTGTCTGCAGTGTCAGAAAATACCCCCGAAATAAACCAGCAGAGCTCCTCAGCACAATGGGAAGTGTCTGGAGCTGTGGGAGCCTGGAGCAGGGCTTATTTTAGCGCCATGGAGGAGATCCTGCTGGCCAATGGCCTGGCTGCTCATCCACTGGCCATTTGTCGTTTCCTCTCAAACTAGGCCGGGGGGGGGGGGGGGGGGGGGGGGGGGGGGATATACTGTCCTGAAACCGCCTCATGTCCTGCCAAGCCCCCTGGGGACATGGTCTACTTCCACCACCTGGGTGAGAGGAGGGGGGACGGACGTTGGGTTGGGATGAGATGGATGGCGTTTCCCTTCAGAGGCCGCGAGCTGCTAAAACAGCGTTAGTGTTGACAGACACTTCCTGCAGATTTGTTGCAGCGGTACTTTAATCTGCCACATGAAAGAGCCTCATTAAGCCTGTCCAAGGGCACCACTTTCTCTCTTTTTCTAAACCAAGTTAGATGCATGCTGGGTAGAGACTCTGCAGTCCTGCAGGGTGGTTCCACCCGCGGGGCGCCAGGACGGTGGGAAGTCGTGACGGAGTTCAGCCTGACTGCTGCATCACTTTTCAAAAGATGCCGGTCGAGAGAGAGAGAGAGAGAGAGGACGCTGGCGTTGCTTGTTCGCCGCTTCTCCGCCCGAAATCTACTAGGTGTAATTGCAGCAGACAGAGTAGATTGTCCTACAAAGACACTTAGATTTAGATTTAGTAATAAAACAAATAATTAGACCCATATACTTTCTTTTATTTATTTTTTGTTTCTTTTTATTTTACTACTCAATCTTTTCAGTTTGTAAAGCGTCTTTGAGTGTCTAGAAAAGCGCTATATAAGTCTAATGTATTATTATTATTATTATTATTATTATTATTATTCACGTAGAGGACAGCTCTTTCTTGCTGGCTGGTTTTAACTGTTCTCCATTTCCCTCTGTGGTCCAGGGAGGTTTGATTATCTGTGTCCTCAGAATTATTAAATAATTATGTACAACCGTAAAAAAAACTATTCTTGAATGAATGCAGACAGACAGGATCTCTCTCTCTCTCTTTCTCTCTCCCTCTCTCTCTCCCTCTCTCTCTCTCTCTCTCTCCCCTACTCTCTCTCTCCCCCTCTCCCCCCCCTCTCTCTCTCTCTCCCCCTCTCTCCCCCTCCCCCCCCTCTCTCTCTCTCCCCCTCTCTCTCTCTCTCTCCCCCTCTCTCTCTCCCCCTCTCCCCCCCCCCCTCCGCCCCTCTCTCTCTCTCCCCCCCTCTCTCTCTCCCTCTCTCTCTCTCTCTCTCTCTCTCTCTCTCTCTCTCTCTCTCTCTCTCTCCCCCTCTCTCCCTCCCCCCTCCCCCCCCCTCTCTCTCTCCCCCTCTCCCCCTCCCCCCCCCCTCTCTCTCTCTCTCTCCCCCTCTCTCTCCCCCCCCCCTCTCTCTCTCTCTCTCACCTGGTCTCTGAGTCTCTCCGTCTCCTCCTGGTAGTCTTGCAGTTGTTTCTTCCACTCCTCCACGCTGGTGTTGGCCTCGTGCAGCGCTGCCACCAGCTTGGCGTTGCTGTCCTGCAGCGTGAACAGCTCTGCCTCCAGGTTGATCTCACATATCGACCTGCAGGGAAACAACAGCAATGATACGTCAATAAAACAACCGTCTCAAACCAGCCAGAAGACAAGAGGATATGTTTGGATAGGGTTAGGGTTAGTTACCCTAACCCTAACCCTAAGACCACTGGAATAATAATGAGCGGCTGTGTCTCAGGAGGTAGAGCTGCTGTCTAATAATCACAAGGTTGGCAGATCAGCGGTTCGAGCCCCGGCTGGCCACATGTCGAAGTGTCCTTGGGCAAGACACTGAACCCCAAAATTGTAGCTTGCTGTGAATTTCTGTTCTGTGTTATTTTTGTTTTAAAATTGGTGTGTGAATTTTAAAAAAAGGCGATATATAAGTGCAGTCCATTTACCAATAATAATAATAATAATAATAACTTTTATTTGTATAGGGCTTTTCCTGCAAACGTTGCAGCTCAAAGTGCTCCAGTCATTATATAATCATAATCTAATTATTTAGCCATAAGAACGGACATGTCGGCTCCAGATCTGAGTTCTGAGGTAGAATGCGACACCCTCCGTACTCTGTTAA
>NC_137674.1:113731047-113733547 GCF_963989245.1 Nansenia antarctica | reverse complement strand
CTGCCATGCAAGGCGCCGGCCCGCTCACTGGGAGCAATTTGGGGTTCAGTGTCTTGCCCAAGGACACTTCGACATGTGGCCAGCCGGGGCTCGAACCACCGATCTGCCAACCTTGCGATCATTAGACGGAAGCTCTACCTCCTGAGACACAGCCTCTACCTCCTGAGACACAGGCTCTACCTCCTGAGACACAGCCTCTACCTCCTGAGACACAGCCTCTACCTCCTGAGACACAGCCTCTACCTCCTGAGACACAGCCTCTACATCCTGAGACACAGCCTCTACCTCCTGATACACAGCCTCTACCTCCTGAGACACAGCCTCTACCCCCTGAGACACAGCCTCTACATCCTGAGACACAGCCTCTACCTCCTGAGACACAGCCTCTACCTCCTGAGACACAGCCTCTACCTCCTGAGACACAGCCTCTACCTCCTGAGACACAGCCTCTACCTCCTGAGACACAGCCTCTACCTCCTGAGACACAGCCACCCCTGTGAATGTGGTGTGTGTATAGAGGCAGGTGTGTGTATAGAGGCAGGTGTGTGTGCAGGTGTGTCTATAGAGGAAAGCAGAGTTGTCATGGTGATCACAGCTCTGTTGTTGCTGCAGATTTCACATTTACAGTAAACAGGAGTTGGTCAGGCTGTGTCTCAGGCTCAGACCACAGAGCTGAGAGAGAGGCTCACTTCTTCTCTGTCTCATAAGACATTCTTTCATGTCCTCTTTCTGTTGGCAGAAATGAGCCGGAGACCTAAATTGGACGGAGGTTTGTGAAACCACGATCACGGTTCTCATCATAGAGAGTTCCAGAACCCGTCTCTCTCCAAACCCCCACGTCTCTGCTCTTTCCCCTCGGTGGCCAGATAGACAACCAGACTTGAGCCTGACTAGCTCAGAGTGCATGTGTGTGAGGCGCTGCACCCCGTGCACTCAGAGAAGCGTGTATTATTCATCGCCCCTCACAGCAAAGCCCATGTGTGTATTCCCCCAAGGTAGTTGTTCTATTTCTCCGGCCCAGACTCCTCTCTTCTCCTCTTCCTCTCAGTATAATATGGAGGAGGCATTGATAAACATGTTGTAAAAAAGAGCAATGCCAACATCCAACATTCAAAAGAGAGAGGGAAAGAGAGCGCGAGGCTAATCAAAGCTCAAGACAACGCTACGCCAGAGTCCACGGCTAGGGAGCACGGGAGCCCTGAATTATGTATCGAGTGGATCTTGTTTAAGTCATAATGGGATTACACATTTCCTATATCTTTCCCCCCATCGTTGCGTCGGGGAACTAACGCATTCCAACTGGTGTAGGAGTATAAGACAGTGATGTGTTCCTTTAAAACCCACATAACTGCACACGTACCAGTCAAAAGTTTGGACACACTTTGCCAGTCAAACTGAATGGGGAAGCGTGTCCAAACTTTTGACTGGTGCTGTGAACACACATGGCTGGTTCAAGGAGATCTCTCATGTGGAATATTTCGATTAAAGTATTTGGGTGTTTGCCAGAGAGCCTGTTCCCAGATCTGCTTTTCTCCTGCTGTAACAGAGCCATGAAGAAATATACACCTCCCGGCACAATGTTCTCTTTTTCTCGAGTGTGAAACTGAAATAAGGATCCTCTCACTGATATACACACTTTAGTGGACGCTTTCAACGTGAAATAATATTCTACAAGACATACATGGCATAAATAATCACCTCTGTCATTGTGGCACGGCTACATTAGCTTAAATGTAAAACATGTCTTCTCTGCTAACACTAGGAGGTATTCTAGGGTAGAGGTTTATGGTTAGGGTGTAAGTCATGTGGGGATGTTAGGGATAAGGCTTTATCTTAATTATTTATTAACTTTATTAATTTATCTTAATACTTTATTATTATCTTTATCTACCTGTATACTATATGTATATATATACACAGCTCGGTTTAATCATTTCTTTATTCTAGTCGTACATTACCTACATTCCTTTTTTTTGTTGCTTTGGCCATGTAAACGTTTGTTTTCCCATGATGCCAATAAAGCTCTTAGGTTGAACAGCTAACAGACAACAGATAACAGATAACAGATAACAGATAACAGATAACAGACAACAGATAACAGATAACAGATAACAGATAACAGACAACAGATAACAGATAACAGATAACAGACAACAGATAACAGATAACAGATAACAGATAACAGACAACAGATAACAGACAACAGATAACAGATAACAGATAACAGATAACAGATAACAGATAACAGATAACAGATAACAGATAACAGACAACAGATAACAGATAACAGATAACAGACAACAGATAACAGATAACAGATAACAGACCAGGCCTGGGGAGTGAAGGTGTGGTGGAGAGGTGGAACACACACGACCTTACCTGAGACAGCTGGGGGAGGAGGCGTCACACCAGAACACACGGACCCACGTGGTGGAGAGAGAGAAGAGGATGTGGAAGAAGAGAGAGAGAGAGAGAGATATGTATCGTCATGACAACACAG
>NC_137674.1:113603547-113726047 GCF_963989245.1 Nansenia antarctica | reverse complement strand
TTGAACTGGTCTGAGAACTGACCAATCAGCAGACAGGACAGAGAAAAGTCAGGCTCTGTAAGTTTGTGTGTAACTGAAAAAGAGTCCAGTTGAACCGTGTGTTGTATGACAACAACGTTTTCTGATTCTGCTAAAGTTGAATGAATAAATGAATGAATGAATGATCTTTATTGTCATTGTACGGAATTGAGATGCAAACCCTAGGTGCTAACAATCAACACAGTCCTAAGATAATAAAACACCGTCCTAAGATAATAAAACACAGTCCTAAGATAATAAAGACAAGAATGAGACATAAATAGGGGGATAAGTGAATCTGAGAAATCTTATTATTATGTAAACTTATATGCTTATATACACTATATGGCCTATTCACAGGGGGGTATATAGACAGGGGGGTGTTAACATGTAACTATGTACTTTTATAAATATATAAACATATGAACTAGTAAACTTATATACACTAGTGTATGTAAACCTAAACACAAGCATGTAAACATATTGCAGGGTTTGTCTGTCCTGCCCTGTGTCCAACGTTGGTGATTTGTTGATCAAATCTGAAATCTGATGTCTGAAAACAGGGTTATTGCACAGTAGTTTCTCCTATTGCACAGGGGGGGAGGGGGAGGTTACAGAGGGGATTTTCTGTTTTGTTTTGCTAGATCTTAAAGTCGATCTTTAAGATCCTCTATGAGCTTCCAGTAGCGTTGGTTGTGAGTGACCTACCTGCTGAAGCTGTTGCTCCGTGCCAAAGCCCAGGCCGTACACCGTGTTGGCCCGGCTGTCCGCCCACTGGCCAAACTTCTGGGATGTCTTAGTGAAGGTCATGTTAGGCGTGATGGTGCTGTTAATGATGGCCTGTGGCGACAAAGACGTCTGATTAAAAATGTTGTTGTCTTTCTACCTGTGACTCTGTCAGTGACGACTGAACTTCAACTGAATGTGGATCTGTCGTCGACAGTTGGAGCACCGTAGGGAGACGTCTCTCAGACATAACTGAGCTGTTTCACAGCGGGACGGTTTGTTGTTCAGAGTTGTAACAGACTGCATCAGACACTTCCTGCTTTTAACCTCTCACTTAGAGAGAGCATGAGACTCAGACTGGCTTCGAATTCTCGTCACATCATCAAAGAAAGAAAGAAAGAAAGAACAGAAAAAAAAACAGAAACAGAACATCCCCTTGCTGCAGTACGTCTTATTATCTCAGCAGAAACAATAACAACGTTGGGGGTTTTTGAGGGCAACTCTTTTATTTCTAGGGCAGAACTCTGATGCTGCCTCCTATTCTCTGTGATGCTCATTAGCAGAAAGCAGGCCAGCTCAACAATAATGAAACACACCAGCTAACTACCTCTGTCAGCTAACTACCTCTGTCAGCTAACTACCTCTCACAGCTAACTACCTCTGTCAGCTAACTACCTCTCTCAGCTAACTACCTCTCTCAGCTAACTACCTCTGTCAGCTAACTACCTCTCTCAGCTAACTACCTCTCTCAGCTAACTACCTCTGTCAGCTAACTACCTCTCACAGCTAACTACCTCTAATGGTACACATACTACAGGTCTCTAATGCTGCTGCTCGTCACTCTGACAGGCTGGTGTTCCATTACCCTGGGTGACCGAGGAGGACAATGAAGACAACGGGGGGGAAGGAGAGGCAGCCAGAGACCAACAGGAGGGGGGAGGGGGGGGTGTCTCAGTGTGGGGGGCGTCCTAGCGATTCCCACCCGAGTTGGGGTAGACCACGGCAACTTCTGGAATATGTAGTTTTTTTTTTTTTTTTCTCAAACACAAACACAAGAATAGGCGCGCGTTCCAGGGCCCACAGGGCAATGAGAGCCGCGGCCGTGCCCGCGGCGAACATTGACCGTTGGCCCGCGGCACACTCAGCGCCGCCGAGTTGCATACAGAGATGGGTAACCTATATCTAATCGTGCACCCCGTGTTACGTCACAAGCTAAAATCCAATGGGGTTGCGGAACGACCTGCGGTGCGGAAGAACAAGATACAGAGAACACCCCTACATATTCCAGAAGTTGGCGTGGTCTACCCCAACTCGGGTGGGAATCGTTAGGACGCGTGTGGGGTAGGGGGGGGGTGTCTCAGTGGGGTGGGGGGGGTGTCTCTCTGTGAGGGGGGGGGGGGGGTGTCTCAGTGTCTCACCTTGGTGCCCCCTACGCTGATGATGCGGTACACGCTCCTGTTGGCGTCGTAGAAGAAGGACACGGTGACGGCGTGCTTGCTGGCGGGCAGCCAGTTCCTCTTGGTGGCCGGGTCGATCTGGAACACGTGGGCCCGCGCGCTGAAGATGGGCTGCTCCCTGAACGCAGGAGAGAGAGGAGGAGAGGAGGAGAGAGGAGGAGGAGAGGAGAGGAGGAGGAGGAGAGGAGGAGGAGGAGGAGGAGAGGAGGAGAGAGGAGAGGAGGAGGAGGAGAGGAGGAGAGAGGAGAGGAGGAGGAGAGGAGGAGGAGGAGAGGAGGAGGAGAGGAGGAGAGAGGAGGAGGAGAGGAGGAGAGAGGAGGAGGAGAGGAGAGGAGGAGAGAGGAGAGGAGGAGAGGAGAGGAGGAGGAGAGGAGGAGGAGAGGAGAGGAGGAGGAGGAGAGGAGGAGGAGAGAGGAGGAGGAGAGGAGAGGAGGAGGAGAGGAGGAGAGAGGAGGAGGAGAGGAGAGGAGGAGGAGGAGAGGAGGAGGAGGAGAGGAGGAGGAGAGGGGTTTAGCTGCTTTGATGTCCCTCTGTCCCTTCCACCACCACCACAACAACAACAACAACAACAACAACAACAACAACAACAGCAAGGGGAAATGAAGGACATCATAAATGGACTGCACTTCTATAGCGCCTTTATCCAAAGCACTTTACAACGGCCTCTCATTCACCCGTTCACACACACACATTCACACACCAATGGCGGCAAGCTACCATGCAAGGCGCCGGCTTGGCTGGGAGCAATGGGAGCAATTTGGGGTTCAGTGTCTTGCCCGAGGACACTTCGACATGTGGCCAGCCGGGGCTCGAACCGCCGATCTGCCAACATTAGACGGCGACTCTACCTCCTGCTCCACAGCCATAATATATCTTTGGTTTTGGGTACATTAATCCATTGGTGCCCCAAACCATATTAGCCTAAGTTCTCCGATTCCTTTCTAGAATGCCCCCTCCAACGTTCTAGAATGCCTCCCCCAAACTACCAGACATGGTTTGGAAAACAAGGCGATCATGAGGAGGAGATCATCTGCCCAGACTGGACTAAAAGCATCACGCTTCTGTTTGTGTTTGTAAAGCCTGCGGATGCTGTGGTGGAATTAGAACATGCCATCTGTGAAATTAACCTGTCAACGGATTATTAGTTGAAGAGATTTCCCCAAAGCAACAAATAATGACTAACAGTTATATATATATATAATAACGACATCTCTCTGAAGGAGAGAGAGAGATGCAGCGCTCCAGATACAGGGCGTTCGTTCATTAAAATGAAATGCTGGGGGAGATTCAGATGCATTTTAACCGAACGCAACATTAGACAACTAATAGAGTTTATATCACCCTCAGTATGGATGCAATGTGCTGTTCTCACAGCTATTCCGTTACATATTGACCTTAATTACAACAGAATAGGGCATCTCTGTAATGTGTACATTGCAGAATGATAGAACCCTTATTAGTGTCTGCTAAATGTCGACCTTCATCACACATCGCATGCAAACCAACCAGCGACACGTGTTAAAGCTGTTGTTAGCTGTGTTAGCTGTGTTAACGCTGTTGTTAGCCGTGTTAAAGGTGGGCTCTCTGTTCTCACCAGATAATGAGGAAGCCAGAAGCCATGGAAGTGGAACATGAGTATGAGCGTGGTACACAGTCATTAGATATGACTGGCTGAGTGCAAAAACAAATATTAAACCAATAAAAATGCTTTGGTCCCTTTTACCTCTAATTGTTTTTAATCAAGATCTAATAACACAGTTGGCCTGGAGCTCGGAGCACTGCTGACTCACAGAACAGGTCAAGACTCTAATCTGCCCTAACTGTTAGCATGGCTACAACTCCTGCCCTCAAGATTCATAATCAAGCTTCATAATCAAGACAAAACGCTTCATAATCCTCAATGGGCTTGTCCCCAATGGAGCCTTTTTGGCACCAATGATTTCAAATGTCATACATAATTCAATTCAATTCAACTTTATTCTCCATGCACAGTGCACGAGGAACATGACTTGGTATTCTCCGTGCTGAACAAGCTACAGTACAAACAACAACAAGATGACAACATAACAATACTCAAGACACACAATATATACAGTACCAATACGGGTGAATATATATACTGTACAACTTAGTGCAAGAACATGTAAAGTGCAAGGTGCAATGATCAGGAGTTATTGAGGAGGGCTCTGGCTTTGGGGAAGAAACTGTTCAAGTGTGGTGATGTTGTTGACCTGATGGCCCTGTACCGCTGTCCAGAAGGGAGTGAGCTGGATCAGTTGAAAAACATTTGGAAGCTTTCTTTCTTCTTCTAAGGCGTTTGTAAACGTAAGGACTCATCTCTACACATTCTGACATTAAAAAGATTATCAACAAGCCGATCTGATTACAGTCAAGATTCAAGACCGTATCTTATTCATTCCTGTCAGGGAGGAATGACTGTTTGACTGACGATCGTCACCTCAAACTGTCAGAAACGTTGATTCATCCCCTACTGAATCTCCTGTTACGCCTCACGCCGTACCCATGTTGCTGTGCAGTTTAAGAAACGCCAACCGGCCTTCCTTCAGGAGCTCAACATCTATCAGTACTTGACTAATCACTGCAGATGATTAAGGCGATAAACATAGTTTAACATGGATTAAATTCTGCCTGGAGATTAGTCCAACAGCATTAACGCACCACACACAGTACGTATCCCATTAAAGATGTTCTGCAGGAGAGAGCAGACGGCTTATTCCAAAGTGACTTTACAATTACAACAAATACATTTGACTAAGTAAGTAACTGAATCATCTATCCAGCAGTCTTAGTAGGAAGAAGTAATCTAAGCTCAATCCAGGGGACAATGTCAGTCGTCGTGCTAAAAGAAGGAAGATGTTTTCCCTATATGACACAGGAGAAACAGTATAGGGGGGTAGTAGATGTCTCAGGAGGGACAGTACAGGGGGGTAGTAGATGTCTCAGGAGGGACAGTACAGGGGGGTAGTAGATGTCTCAGGAGGGACAGTACAGGGGGGTAGTAGATGTCTCAGGAGAAACAGTGCTGGGGGGTAGTAGATGTCTCAGGAGGGACAGTACAGGGGGGTAGTAGATGTCTCAGGAGAAACAGTGCTGGGGGGTAGTAGATGTCTCAGGAGGGACAGTACAGGGGGGTAGTAGATGTCTCAGGAGGGACAGTACAGGGGGGTAGTAGATGTCTCAGGAGAAACAGTACAGGGGGTAGTAGATGTCTCAGGAGGGACAGTACAGGGGGGTAGTAGATGTCTCAAGAGGGACAGTACAGGGGGTAGTAGATGTCTCAGGAGGGACAGTACAGGGGGGTAGTAGATGTCTCAGGAGGGACAGTATAGGGGGTAGTAGATGTCTCAGGAGGGACAGTATAGGGGGTAGTAGATGTCTCAGGAGAAACAGTACAGGGGGGTAGTAGATGTCTCAGGAGAAACAGTATAGGGGGTAGTAGATGTCTCAGGAGAAACAGTACAGGGGGGTAGTAGATGTCTCAGGAGGGACAGTACAGGGGGGTAGTAGATGTCTCAGGAGAAACAGTACAGGGGGGTAGTAGATGTCTCAGGAGAAACAGTATAGGGGGTAGTAGATGTCTCAGGAGAAACAGTATAGGGGGTAGTAGATGTCTCAGGAGAAACAGTATAGGGGGGTAGTAGATGTCTCAGGAGAAACAGTACAGGGGGGTAGTAGATGTCTCAGGAGGGACAGTACAGGGGGGTAGTAGATGTCTCAGAAGGGACAGTACAGGGGGGTAGTAGATGTCTCAGGAGGGACAGTATAGGGGGATAGTAGATGTCTACTGCCATGTGAGAGGAGAGAGAGAGAGAGAGAGAGAGAGAGAGACAGAGAGAGGGAGAGAGAGAGAGAGCGAGAGAGAGAGACAGAGAGAGGGAGAGAGAGAGAGAGAGCATGCAAGAGAGAGAGAGAGAGCGAGCAAGAGAGAGAGAGACAGAGAGAGAGAGGGTGAGAGAGACAGAGAGAGGGAGAGAGTGAGAGCGAGTAAGAGAGAGAGAGAAAGAGAGTGAGAGAGAGAGACAGAGAGAGGGAGAGAGAGAGCGAGAGAGAGAGCAAGCAAGAGAGAGAGAGACAGAGAGAGAGAGAGAGAGAGAGAGCGCCCAGGGCCTTGAGTCCTGGCGAGGGGGAGGGGTAGGGAGCCTAGAGCACGGCCTGAGCAGGGAAGGGCAGAGGAGGGGAGCCCTGGAGGGGAGGAGGGGGAGGAGGAGGGGTGACACACATTGAGGGACAAAAGGCTGTGATTGGCCAGCTGGCACATCCAAGCCTGCAGGGTCAAGGGAGACCCCGGGGGGTGGGGGGGGCGGGTCGGGTCGGGAGAATGCCTCCCCCAGCGTTCTAGAATGCCTCCCCCAACGTTCTAGAATGCCTCCCTCAACGTTCTAGAATGCCCCCTCCAACGTTCTAGAATGCCTCTCCCAACGTTCTAGAATGCCTCTCCCAACGTTCTAGAATGCCTCCCTCAACGTTCTAGAATGCCTCTCCCAACGTTCTAGAATGCCCCCTCCAACGTTCTAGAATGCCCTACTGGCCTTCATAAAGCTGCCTTCTCAAACCAACCTGATAACGTTGTTGTTGCACAGGTACATCCTAGCGTTGAGGATATGCAGTGACATTCTGAATGCACCCCCATGGCCCCTGCTCTCCAAGGGTCTACAGCCAGGGGGGTTTGTTCAAAAACATTACTGTAACTCTGCTCCTCCCAGCTCCCCTCCCCCTCAACACACATACTCTACACACAGTACGCACCCATGCATGAAGCGCATGAAAAAACAGTATCGATATAATTAATGGATGAAAACCAACGTATATCTACTGTACAGAATACTGCACCTCCTCCAGACCAACGTATATCTACTGTACAGAATACTGCACCTCCTCCAGACCAACGTATATCTACTGTACAGAATACTGCACCTCCTCCAGACCAACGTATATCTACTGTACAGAATACTGCACCTCCTCCAGACCAACGTATATCTACTGTACAGAATACTGCACCTCCTCCAGACCAACGTATATCTACTGTACAGAATACTGCACCTCCTCCAGACCAACGTATATCTACTGTACAGAATACTGCAGACCCAGGTAGCGTTACAGGAGGTCACTAGTACTGATGAGATCTGCTGCAGGAGGTGAAACCTGACCTGTCTTACCTACGGTATATAAGGTGCCATGGTGTCTATTGGTTATTTATTATTCAATAGTCACTTTATTTTGTTGTTGTTGTTTTTGTGGTCTGAGCTGCTGTAAAGCCTGAATTTACCCTCTGGGATCAATAAAGTATCTGTCTGTCTGTCTGTCTGTCTGTCTGGTGTGTCTGTCTGTCTGTCTGTGTATCTATCTGTCTGTCTGTCTGTCTGTGTATCTGTCTGTGTATCTGTCTGTCTGTCTGTCTGTGTATCTGTCTGTGTATCTGTCTGTGTATCTGTCTGTGTATCTGTCTGTGTATCTGTCTGTGTATCTGTCTGTGTATCTGTCTGTGTATCTGTCTGTCATATAGGATCTAGGTTGTGATATGTGAGAGGACAGTGAGGAGTTGGGCTGGAGGCCATCCATGTGAGTGGGACTGTCGTGCGCTCGCTAGCAGACAGCTAAACCAGGCTGGGCTCCCAGGCTGACATCACTACTTATCTATATTTCATCACCTTCATCCATTCTATATGCACGCCCATATCCTATCAATTCAGGGCAAGAATGAATTAAACATGGTTGTATTTTCATGGTGGCCAATGGCCACTAACTGTGTCTGGTCTGTCACTTTATGGGAATCGGGACGTTTTTCAGGCAAATGGAGAGAAGGTTCCAGAATGATTCAGGAGGAGCCTGGCCCTGGTCCTGACCTCAGACCTGCCAGACCCACCATCAGTCCTGGGCCAGGGGTTTTACCACCATCAGTCCTGGGCCAGGGGTTTTACCTCCATCAGTCCTGGGCCAGGGGTTTTACCTCCATCAGTCCTGGGCCAGGGGTTTTACCTCCATCAGTCCTGGGCCAGGGGTTTTACCTGCAGAGCTTCTGAGGATGGAAGACCCAATTAGATGAAAGGACGACCTTCACACTGGGACTGAGGCAGAATGACGGAGCATGGTGGTTAGATGACCTTAATCCCCAGACCCAGATCCATCTGCTGCTGCAGAAACGTCTGTTTAGAGCCACGCTGCCACTGTGAGTGAGCCTGTGCAGGAACCTGATTCTGTACGCTGCACCTGCACCTCATTTAGTACACATGTGTGAACCCGCTGTTACTTTATTTCTATTGTGTCAATGTAGGCTTCCTTAACAAGTAACAAGTAGGCTAATACAAAATAGGTTATATAGATATATAACTGGACTGGACTGGTCTAACCCTGGTCCTAACCCTGGTCTAACCCTGGTCCTAACCCTGGTCTAACCCTGGTCTAACCCTGGTCCTAACCCTGGTCTAACCCTGGTCCTAACCCTGGTCTAACCCTGGTCCTAACCCTGGTCTAACCCTGGTCCTAACCCTGGTCTAACCCTGGTCTAACCCTGGTCCTAACCCTGGTCTAACCCTGGTCTAACCCTGGTCTAACCCTGGTCTAACCCTGGTCTAACCCTGGTCCTAACCCTGGTCTAACCCTGGTCTAACCCTGGTCTGACCCTGTCCTAGCACAGATGACTCACTTACTTCAGACTAAATGTGGTGGTTAAGTCGCTTTGGATAGAAGTGTCTGAATGCTAAATGTAAAAAAAAAAGTAGATTTGTGGTGAAAGAAATCAATAATTGATTGATGACATCAATTCCTTTTTTGTCGAGCTTGTGACTCACTGGATTAAGAGGTAGATCATTAAATCGACCGGTTTTGCTGATCATGATAAAAAGGTATTGACAGAATCCGAGCGTAGCTGTTAGCGACCAAACCAATCAGGCGCGAAATCTCGTCGGTTGGCGGTTGGGTTCAGCGAGAGTCATGAGTGTCATCGCTGGCTAATCCCTCTCGCTTGTCCCTCTCTTCTCGTGCTTAAGCTCCCGCAGTTAATTCTTCCCCAAAAGCCACTGATCTGTAAAATGGCCCCCTATGAGGATCAGCTGTTCCCCCCAGCTGTCTGAGAGACCAGGGCTTAACTCTGCTCCAGAAACGCTCCAAACCACCAACACGGGAAGCTCTCCCTGTCCCGCTGAAATGGCTCTGAAATACCTGCTACCTCAGACACCTCACACACGCTAGGCTGGCTACTGGAGGTGAATAGTTTTTTTCTGCTGTACTCACAGTCACAAGCACTTCATTAAGAACACCATACTGACACTGGGTAGGGCTGGGCTTCCCTTTGCTCTCAAAATAGCCTCAGTTCACATTCCCCACACCATCACACCACACACGCATGAGGAGGTGGACACAGGAGGTGTTCCTAATAAAGTGTTCAGTGAGTGAACATCCCAGGTGCCGAGTAAACTAAGTCATCTCTGCCTGTAACAAAGGATCCTCCGTTTTCCATGAAAAATAGGCGACAGTCTTTGTACAGATAGTTTTGTGTTTTATACGAAAGAAAATCCTTGAACAAGTCTTTTGAGGGGGACAATCAAGACACTCATTCCACTCATCATGTTGTGATAAGTGTAAGTGTGAGCAGCTCTTGTTTTTCCGGCAAAGCTTGGCCACCTGAGTTTGATCTTTGACCTGAGGCAACATAACCGTGCCATCCCTGCTGGGAGGATTAGGGGGATGATACACCAAGGGACTAATCTGAAATATCCCAAACATACGACTTCTCACAGAGACAAACATATGACTCTTCACAGAGACAAACATATGACTCCTCACCAGTGATGCCGGTAACGCGTTACTCTAATCTGAATACTTTTTTCAGTAACGAGTATTCTAACGCGATACTATTTCCAAATCAGTAATCGGATTAAAGTTACTTATTCAAGTGACTGTGCGTTACTATTGCGTTACTACCTCATAACTTAGGCTAAATGCAGTATTTCTTTGTAATGTTCGATAGTAAACAAACATTTGTTTGCTTTTCTCGTGTCTTGGGGAGTGACGTCAGTGCTCACGTTTTCAACACGAGGTTGCAGCAGAATCGCTCACGTGTATCACCACGCTGATTGCACAGTGTAAACAGAAGAATGGAGCGAGAACAGAGATATGCGTTAAATAGCTGGAAATATAAGGATTATTTTGAGTTTGTGTCAGCAAAGGATGACAAGAACATAAATGTTCGTTGTACACTCTGTGCTGGCAAGAAAATATTGTCCTGTGGTAAAAGCCTGAATGGTCAGGGTAGGTTTTAGGTTTTGTGAAACCACTCCTTGCTAGTTAAATAAAGATTATATTTATTTTATTGTTTAAAAACAAGTATTTATGTTGGGTGAGGCAAAGAAAGACTCTTTATTTTGTTGTTTTAAGTTATTGTTTAAAGTTTAATTATGTAATTTAAGTTACTGTTAAAATAAAGTGAGTTTTGGCAAAACCAGTTTTCATTTTTATGTTGCGGGGGGGGGGTCGGGTGCCTAGGCAGCTGCCAATAGTAACTAAAAAAGTAACTAGTAATCTAACTTAGTTACTTTTAAAATCAAGTAATCAGTAAAGTAACTAGATTACTTTTTAAAGGAGTAATCAGTAATCAGAATACTTTTTCAAAGTAACTGTGGCAACACTGCTCCTCACAGAGACAAACATATGACTTCTCACAGAGACAAACATATGACTCTTCACAGAGACAAACATATGACTCTTCACAGAGACAAACATATGACTTCTCACAGAGACAAACATATGACTCTTCACAGAGACAAACATATGACTCTTCACAGAGACAAACATATGACTCTTCACAGAGACAAACATATGACTTCTCACAGAGACAAACATATGACTTCTCACAGAGACAAACATATGACTTCTCACAGAGACAAACATATGACTCTTCACAGAGACAAACATATGACTCTTCACAGAGACAAACATATGACTCTTCACAGAGACAAACATATGACTTCTCACAGAGACAAACATATGACTTCTCACAGAGACAAACATATGACTCTTCACAGAGACAAACATATGACTCTTCACAGAGACAAACATATGACTCTTCACAGAGACAAACATATGACTCTTCACAGAGACAAACATATGACTCTTCACAGAGACAAACATATGACTTCTCACAGAGACAAACATATGACTCTTCACAGAGACAAACATATGACTCTTCACAGAGACAAACATATGACTTCTCACAGAGACAAACATGTGACTTCTCACAGAGACAAACATGACTCTTCACAGAGACAAACATATGACTCTTCACAGAGACAAACATATGACTTCTCACAGAGACAAACATATGACTCTTCACAGAGACAAACATGACTCTTCACAGAGACAAACATGTGACTTCTCACAGAGACAAACATATGACTTCTCACAGAGACAAACATATGACTCTTCACAGAGACAAACATATGACTCTTCACAGAGACAAACATATGACTTCTCACAGAGACAAACATATGACTCTTCACAGAGACAAACATACGACTTCTCACAGAGACAAACATATGACTTCTCACAGAGACAAACATACGACTCTTCACAGAGACAAACATATGACTTCTCACAGAGACAAACATATGACTCTTCACAGAGACAAACATACGACTTCTCACAGAGACAAACATATGACTTCTCACAGAGACAAACATACGACTTCTCACAGAGACAAACATACGACTTTTCACAGAGACAAACATATGACTCTTCACAGAGACAAACATATGACTCTTCACAGAGACAAACATATGACTCTTCACAGAGACAAACATATGACTCTTCACAGAGACAAACATATGACTTCTCACAGAGACAAACATATGACTCTTCACAGAGACAAACATACGACTTCTCACAGAGACAAACATATGACTCTTCACAGAGACAAACATATGACTTCTCACAGAGACAAACATATGACTCTTCACAGAGACAAACATATGACTCTTCACAGAGACAAACATATGACTTCTCACAGAGACAAACATATGACTCTTCACAGAGACAAACATATGACTTTTCACAGAGACAAACATATGACTTCTCTCACAGAGACAAACATATGACTTCTCACAGAGACAAACATATGACTTCTCACAGAGACAAACATATGACTCTTCACAGAGACAAACATATGACTTCTCACAGAGACAAACATATGACTTCTCACAGAGACAAACATATGACTTCTCACAGAGACAAACATATGACTTCTCTCACAGAGACAAACATATGACTTCTCACAGAGACAAACATATGACTCTTCACAGAGACAAACATATGACTCTTCACAGAGACAAACATAGGACTTCTCACAGAGACAAACATATGACTTCTCACAGAGACAAACATATGACTTCTCACAGAGACAAACATATGACTTCTCTCACAGAGACAAACATATGACTCTTCACAGAGACAAACATATGACTTCTCACAGAGACAAAACACTATGTTATCCAAGGGAACTGTTGTGACTGTGTTGTGAGTGTGTTGTGAGTGTGTTGTGAGTGTGTAGTGAGTGTGTTGTGAGTGTGTAGTGAGTGTGTCGTGAGTGTGTTGTGAGTGTGTAGTGAGTGTGTTGTGAGTGTGTAGTGAGTGTGTCGTGAGTGTGTTGTGAGTGTGTCGTGAGTGTGTTGTGACTGTGTTGTGAGTGTGTTGTGAGTGTGTAGTGAGTGTGTTGTGAGTGTGTAGTGAGTGTGTTGTGTGAGTGTGTTGTGTGCTTCTCCTTTAAGGGTTTTCGTGCCTCCGCCCCCCAGAGAGAGAGGCTGAATCCCTGCGTCTACATTCCTGAGCCAGAGAAAGTGACCGGCCAAGTTCAGCAACATGACACTGCACAACTACATACCAGAATAGACCAGTGGAAACGCTAACTCATAGCTACGAGTCCACACTTCAGCATCCCAGCTCACACACCGTGCACCCCTGCCAACGGCCCCTGGCACTAGCATACATTATTTTGTCTTGCGATGACTGATGGATAGATGATTCACTTACGGAGACAAATGTATTTGTTGTAAGTCGCTTTGGAATAAAGGGCGTCTGCTAAATGCCAAACATGTATAAATGTAATACTGTATCCACATAGAGCTGCTTGCATTTAGGGAAAGTAGTTGTCAGTCGTCTTTGGGATATGACAGGAAGTCACAGCGACTTTTACCAAAGATATTTTGGAGTAAGATGTGACACCGGTGGGCTTGTTAGACGTTGGTGCACGTGCACCGTAAATGGACTGACTTATATAGCACCTTATTCCAAAGCTCTTTACAACGGCCTCTCATTCACCCGTTCACACACACATTCACACACCAATGGCGGCCAAGCTACCATGCAAGGCGCCGGCCAGCCCTCTCATTGGGAGCAATTTGGGGTTCACATAGTTTCTTGCCCAAGGACACCTCGACACATGGACAGCCGGGGCTCGAACCGCCCAGCGTGCGATCATTAGACGCCGGCGTACTGGAGACTTCAAGGTCAGTAGACTTTAAAGTCAGAATCTGTCTGACAGATACGTTGAGAGCATCAATTGCGTACCGCTGAAATAGCCAGCAGCCATGACACCTCAAATCAAATTCAAATCAAATTTTATTTGTATAGCGCATTTCTTACAAGATGCAACTCAATGCGCTTCACACAATGAAAGTGTTCAGTCAATCAGTCAAACCTCGAACCCTTTCTGCCTGGGTCCAATGTTGTGATCTAATGTTGATCCAATGTTCATCACCGAATTATAACATGATAACAGCATACTAATATGATAACAGCATACTAATATGATAACAGCATACTGGATATGATAACAGCATACTCTGGATATGATATGATAACAGCATACTCTGGATATGATAACAGCATACTCTGGATATGATATGATAACAGCATACTCTGGATATGATATGATAACAGCATACTCTGGATATGATATGATAACAGCATACTCTGGATATGATATGATAACAGCATACTAATATGATAACAGCATACTAATATGATAACAGCATACTCTGGATATGATATGATAACAGCATACTCTGGATATGATATGATAACAGCATACTCTGGATATGATATGATAACAGCATACTAATATGATAACAGCATACTCTGGATATGACAGCACGTGGAGCTGGGGGGATGACGTATTGTTGATGAGGAGGTGCACATGTATGATGATCAACCACAACAGCCAGCAGGTGAACAGTACCTGTCTCTGTGTGGAGGAAACATGACTACTGGCCAGGCAAGGATCCTCTGCTGCGTACACAAACACAAGTAAGGAGATAAGAAGTGAAAGTTTGTTTGAGGAACATTTGGAGGGTGTTGGGGGGGTTGGGGGGGGCTGGTTGACCTAAATGCAAACAGCACAGGGTGACTGTTCTTCTCCAACATGATTGTGGTGTGTTGCACTCTGGGAATTGAATGCCTCACATAGTTCCTTTGATGCAGGAGGCATATTTAACACACAACACTAACACACAACCCTAACACACAACACACAACACTAACACACAACACTAACACACAACACTAACACACAACACTAACACACAACACACAACACACAACCCTAACACACAACACACAACCCTAACACACAACACTAACACACAACACTAACACACAACACTAACACACAACCCTAACACACAACACACAACACACAACCCTAACACACAACACACAACCCTAACACACAACACTAACACACAATACTAACACACAACACTAACACACAACACACAACACTAACACACAACCCTAACACACAACACACAACCCTAACACACAACACTAACACACAACCCTAACACACAACACTAACACACAACACACAACACTAACACACAACACTAACACACAACACTAACACACAACACACAACACACAACCCTAACACACAACACACAACCCTAACACACAACCCTAACACACAACAACAACAACCCCAACACACAACACTAACACACAACACTAACACACAACACTAACACACAACACTAACACACAACACTAACACACAACCCTAACACACAACCCTAACACACAACACTAACACACAACACTAACACACTAACACACAACACACAACCCTAACACACAACACACAACACACAACCCTAACACACAACACTAACACACAACACACAACCCTAACACACAACACTAACACACAACACTAACACACAACCCTAACACACAACACTAACACACAACACTAACACACAACACACAACCCTAACACACAACCCTAACACACAACACTAACACACAACCCTAACACACAACACTAACACACAACACTAACACACAACACACAACCCTGACACACAACACACAACCCTACAACACAACCCTAACACACAACACTAACACACAACCCTAACACACAACCCTAACACACAACACACAACACTAACACACAACACTAACACACAACCCTAACACACAACACTAACACACAACCCTAACACACAACACACAACACTAACACACAACACTAACACACAACCCTAACACACAACACTAACACACAACACTAACACACTAAAGCACAAAGCACCGCGCTCCTCCCAAAGGCTCCTTTTTAAACATAATTAGTTGAATAATTCAGAGGGAAACACACATCTGTAACTAATGACTTCAACTTCAGTGGAATCTGGAGCAAAGCCTGACTGCAGAACTAAGCGCTACCTCCGAAAACATTCAGATCCTTACCAAGATAAACATGCTAATGAAATCTGGAAAAAACATAAACAAGATAATCAAGTTCTGAGGCCGAGGTTGTCTCACTCTGAGGTTGTCTCACTCTGTCTCACTCTGAGGTTGTCTCACTCTGTCTCACTCTGAGGTTGTCTCACTCCGTCTCACTCTGTCTCACTCTGAGGCTGTCTCACTCTGTCTCACTCTGTCTCACTCTGAGGCTGTCTCACTCTGTCTCACTCTGAGGTTGTCTCACTCTGAGGTTGTCTCACTCTGTCTCACTCTGTCTCACTCTGAGGCTGTCTCACTCTGTCTCACTCTGAGGTTGTCTCACTCTGAGGTTGTCTCACTCTGTCTCACTCTGAGGCTGTCTCACTCTGTCTCACTCTGTCTCACTCTGTCTCACTCTGAGGTTGTCTCACTCTGAGGTTGTCTCACTCTGAGGCTGTCTCACTCTGTCTCACTCTGAGGTTGTCTCACTCTGAGGCTGTCTCACTCTGTCTCACTCTGTCTTACTCTGAGGTTGTCTCACTCTGAGGCTGTCTCACTCTGTCTCACTCTGAGGTTGTCTCACTCTGTCTCACTCTGTCTCACTCTGAGGCTGTCTCACTCTGTCTCACTCTGTGGTTGTCTCACTCTGTCTCACTCTGAGGTTGTCTCACTCTGAGGCTGTCTCACTCTGTCTCACTCTGTCTCACTCTGAGGTTGTCTCACTCTGTCTCACTCTGTCTCACTCTGAGGCTGTCTCACTCTGTCTCACTCTGTGGTTGTCTCACTCTGTCTCACTCTGAGGTTGTCTCACTCTGAGGTTGTCTCACTCTGAGGTTGTCTCACTCTGAGGCTGTCTCACTCTGTCTCACTCTGAGGCTGTCTCACTCTGAGGTTGTCTCACTCTGTCTCACTCTGAGGTTGTCTCACTCTGTGGTTGTCTCACTCTGTCTCACTCTGAGGTTGTCTCACTCTGTCTCACTCTGAGGTTGTCTCACTCTGAGGCTGTCTCACTCTGTCTCACTCTGTCTCACTCTGAGGCTGTCTCACTCTGAGGCTGTCTCACTCTGTCTCACTCTGAGGCTGTCTCACTCTGTCTCACTCTGAGGTTGTCTCACTCTGAGGCTGTCTCATTCTGTCTCACTCTGTGGTTGTCTCACTCTGTCTCACTCTGTCTCACTCTGTGGTTGTCTCACTCTGAGGCTGTCTCACTCTGTCTCACTCTGAGGTTGTCTCACTCTGTCTCACTCTGAGGCTGTCTCACTCTGTGGTTGTCTCACTCTGTCTCACTCTGTCTCACTCTGTGGTTGTCTCACTCTGCCTCACTCTGAGGTTGTCTCACTCTGAGGTTGTCTCACTCTGTCTCACTCTGAGGCTGTCTCACTCTGTCTCACTCTGAGGTTGTCTCACTCTGAGGCTGTCTCACTCTGTCTCACTCTGAGGTTGTCTCACTCTGAGGTTGTCTCACTCTGAGGCTGTCTCACTCTGTCTCACTCTGAGGTTGTCTCACTCTGTCTCACTCTGAGGTTGTCTCACTCTGAGGTTGTCTCACTCTGAGGTTGTCTCACTCTGTCTCACTCTGTGGTTGTCTCACTCTGTCTCACTCTGTGGTTGTCTCACTCTGTCTCACTCTGAGGCTGTCTCACTCTGTCTCACTCTGAGGTTGTCTCACTCTGTCTCACTCTGAGGTTGTCTCACTCTGTCTCACTCTGTGGTTGTCTCACTCTGTCTCACTCTGAGGCTGTCTCACTCTGTCTCACTCTGAGGCTGTCTCACTCTGAGGCTGTCTCACTCTGTCTCACTCTGAGGTTGTCTCACTCTGTCTCACTCTGTGGTTGTCTCACTCTGTCTCACTCTGTCTCACTCTGTGGTTGTCTCACTCTGCCTCACTCTGAGGTTGTCTCACTCTGAGGCTGTCTCACTCTGTCTCACTCTGAGGCTGTCTCACTCTGTCTCACTCTGAGGTTGTCTCACTCTGTCTCACTCTGAGGCTGTCTCACTCTGTCTCACTCTGAGGTTGTCTCACTCTGAGGCTGTCTCACTCTGTCTCACTCTGAGGTTGTCTCACTCTGAGGCTGTCTCACTCTGAGGTTGTCTCACTCTGTCTCACTCTGTCTCACTCTGAGGTTGTCTCACTCTGTCTCACTCTGAGGTTGTCTCACTCTGAGGCTGTCTCACTCTGAGGTTGTCTCACTCTGTCTCACTCTGTGGTTGTCTCACTCTGTCTCACTCTGTGGTTGTCTCACTCTGTCTCACTCTGTCTCACTCTGTCTCACTCTGAGGTTGTCTCACTCTGTCTCACTCTGAGGTTGTCTCACTCTGTCTCACTCTGTCTCACTCTGTCTCACTCTGTCTCACTCTGTGGTTGTCTCACTCTGTCTCACTCACAGGTTGTCTCACTCTGAGGCTGTCTCACTCTGTCTCACTCTGTCTCACTCTGAGGTTGTCTCACTCTGTCTCACTCTGTCTCACTCTGAGGTTGTCTCACTCTGTCTCACTCTGAGGTTGTCTCACTCTGAGGCTGTCTCACTCTGTCTCACTCTGAGGTTGTCTCACTCTGAGGCTGTCTCACTCTGTCTCACTCTGAGGTTGTCTCACTCTGAGGCTGTCTCACTCTGTCTCACTCTGAGGTTGTCTCACTCTGTGGTTGTCTCACTCTGTCTCACTCTGAGGTTGTCTCACTCTGAGGTTGTCTCACTCTGAGGCTGTCTCACTCTGTCTCACTCTGTCTCACTCTGAGGTTGTCTCACTCTGAGGCTGTCTCACTCTGAGGCTGTCTCACTCTGTCTCATTCTGTCTCACTCTGAGGCTGTCTCACTCTGTCTCACTCTGAGGTTGTCTCACTCTGTCTCACTCTGTGGTTGTCTCACTCTGTCTCACTCTGAGGTTGTCTCACTCTGTCTCACTCTGAGGCTGTCTCACTCTGTCTCACTCTGTGGTTGTCTCACTCTGTCTCACTCTGAGGCTGTCTCACTCTGAGGCTGTCTCACTCTGTCTCACTCTGGGGTTGTCTCACTCTGAGGTTGTCTCACTCTGTCTCACTCTGTGGTTGTCTCACTCTGTCTCACTCTGTGGTTGTCTCACTCTGTCTCACTCTGGGGTTGTCTCACTCTGAGGTTGTCTCACTCTGTCTCACTCTGAGGTTGTCTCACTCTGTCTCACTCTGTGGCTGTCTCACTCTGTCTCACTCTGAGGTTGTCTCACTCTGAGGCTGTCTCACTCTGTCTCACTCTGAGGTTGTCTCACTCTGTGGTTGTCTCACTCTGTCTCACTCTGTCTCACTCTGTCTCACTCTGTCTCACTCTGAGGTTGTCTCACTCTGTCTCACTCTGAGGCTGTCTCACTCTGTCTCACTCTGAGGTTGTCTCACTCTGAGGCTGTCTCACTCTGTCTCACTCTGAGGCTGTCTCACTCTGTGGTTGTCTCACTCTGTCTCACTCTGAGGCTGTCTCACTCTGTCTCACTCTGAGGTTGTCTCACTCTGAGGTTGTCTCACTCTGAGGCTGTCTCACTCTGTCTCACTCTGTCTCACTCTGAGGCTGTCTCACTCTGTCTCACTCTGAGGTTGTCTCACTCTGAGGCTGTCTCACTCTGTCTCACTCTGAGGTTGTCTCACTCTGAGGCTGTCTCACTCTGTCTCACTCTGAGGTTGTCTCACTCTGTCTCACTCTGAGGCTGTCTCACTCTGTCTCACTCTGTGGTTGTCTCACTCTGAGGCTGTCTCACTCTGTCTCACTCTGAGGCTGTCTCACTCTGTGGTTGTCTCACTCTGTCTCACTCTGAGGCTGTCTCACTCTGTCTCACTCTGAGGTTGTCTCACTCTGAGGTTGTCTCACTCTGAGGCTGTCTCACTCTGTCTCACTCTGTCTCACTCTGAGGCTGTCTCACTCTGTCTCACTCTGAGGTTGTCTCACTCTGAGGCTGTCTCACTCTGTCTCACTCTGTCTCACTCTGAGGTTGTCTCACTCTTTGGTTGTCTCACTCTGAGGCTGTCTCACTCTGTCTCACTCTGTCTCACTCTGAGGCTGTCTCACTCTGTCTCACTCTGAGGCTGTCTCACTCTGTCTCACTCTGAGGTTGTCTCACTCTGTCTCACTCTGAGGTTGTCTCACTCTGAGGCTGTCTCACTCTGTCTCACTCTGAGGCTGTCTCACTCTGTCTCACTCTGTGGTTGTCTCACTCTGTCTCACTCTGAGGCTGTCTCACTCTGTCTCACTCTGAGGTTGTCTCACTCTGTCTCACTCTGAGGTTGTCTCACTCTGTCTCACTCTGTGGTTGTCTCACTCTGAGGCTGTCTCACTCTGTCTCACTCTGAGGCTGTCTCACTCTGTCTCACTCTGAGGTTGTCTCACTCTGTGGTTGTCTCACTCTGAGGTTGTCTCACTCTGTCTCACTCTGTGGTTGTCTCACTCTGGAGGTGTTACAATCACAACACAGCTTTCTACTGTATGCACACTGTCTGTCTGTCTGTGTCTGTCTGTCTGTCTGTCTGTCTCTGTGTCTGTCTGTCTGTCTGTCGGTCTCTGTGTCTGTCTGTCTGTCTCTGTGCCTGCAGGTGGAGGTGAGAGTGACACAATGCTCTGGTCAGTAAAGTCACCCAGGGTGAGCTGGTCGTGTCTGCAGGCGGGGAGCTGGCTGGGACATCATCATGTTCATATCAGGACTGGGACATTGACATGAGGTCAGGCTGTCACTGCAGTTTGCAGTTGCCTATGCAGTTAAAACACATCATACAAAACACTTTTCTCTTCGAAATAATATCTCTAGTTATGTATACAACAGTGGCATTAAGTGTAAACAATGTTTAGATTAATGCTACAACAGTTTTGGACGAAGCCTTTCTAGAAAGTAAGCTCATTTGGGGGGAGATGGTGTTGGGTCAATGCATGAATGTATGTGGTCCAGATTGGGACGAGGTTCTGGTCCAACGTGACAGACCAGATTAGACCACTATCAGAACACATGACCCCAGAGAGAGACACGTTACCCTGGCACTGCTGAACTCATCCACAACTTTACTTTCTGTCCATAAATGAGGAATTTCTAGTGAATGACCAGAAGGCAGAGAGACTCACCCCATACTGACACACTTCTCTGTCCTGCTGTCCGTCCTGTCTCTGTCCTGCTGTCCTGTCTGTTTATCTCACCATGCAGACTCACGTCTCTTCTCTTCTCTTTCTTTCGTCTCCGAATGAATAATGGTTAACAAATCACCTCGAATGTCAAATGTTTTTAAAAAAAAAAAAGAATGCATGCATGCATTACATGTCTGAAGCAGCGATGATGTGTGTCCAGAGGAAATGCAGACTTGAAATGAAGACTCCGTTACAATGAAGACTTCAGTTCTGTTAGTTCTTCTGTCCGCTACAATGTCGCGTTCCTTTGTCCGCAGCGAACCAAACCACGTCTCTCTCTTTCTAATCCCACTTCACCTTCCTGTTCCACCGGCCCTCAACGAACGGGAGGAAACTAAAGAAAAGTGGTAATGTGTCTGTGGGACTCGTGATGACTGATGTCAGCTCCTCGCCGTAACCAAATCCATCTGCGTCTCTCTGCACTTTGTTGTTCCCGTGGCTCCGCTCCGCTCTGGTCCCGACGAAGACGCCTTTCCCTGCCGAGTCTGAGCCTCTCTGGCGCCACCTGCTGGCCACTCGTTAAACGCGAATAAAATGACATTGAACATGTGAATGAATGAATGAATGAATGAATGAATGAATGGTCTTTATTGTCATTAATACAGTACAGGTACCATACAACGAAATTTAGGAGGGGGGGCTCCCCTGGTGCTAGGAGAAAAATACTAAAAACAAGAGGGCCAAGGGTAAAATAAAAAAAGGGGGAAAGAGCTGGTTTACATAAATAAAGGCTATGTACACTATCTACTACTATACTACTATACTATTCAAATAAAACACTGTGCTGTACTCTATGCTATGCTATAAATATCCTAACATTCTCCTATATCTGAACCTTATGTACACAAGGGTTGTCATATTGCACATAGTATTTGTTGCACATTCATTCAAGTGTCGCAATTAGCAGGTTTGAAATGTTCACAGTTGTATTTCAATATTACAATCTAGTAGCTGCCATCAAATTGTCTAGATTGTCCAGGGCCTAGAACCTAGGTCTTTGCTGTGTTCAGGGCCTGAATGGCCCTGGGGTAGAAGCTGAGCTTCAGTCTGTTTGTCCGTGCGAACATGGTCCTGAACCAAATATAATATCGCAATGGTTTGCAGGCCGACTTGAAAGTACCCTTTCCGCAAGTAATGAGGTTTGATTGTAATGATGGCATTGGGAGTGCTTTTCAAACGGTTGCCGGAGACCTACATGCATTTATTGGTGTACAACCACATAATGCTGCTTGATCTACTATGATCTTGCTGACTTCATGTAGACCTCAGTACTATAATTACACAGTAAGGGATAATAACAGCTATTATTATTATTATTATTATTAACACGGCCAGAATAGGTTTTTTTCTTTGAAAACGTATTGTACTGAGTCTAGCATTCTAGTCGTTGAACAAGTGAAACGTATCTAATGAGGGATTTAATGGATTTAAACGTTTTGAATTTGTTTGATATAAAAAATAGATGCTTTTAACTGCTGCAACCACTTTCAATTGTGAAATGGCGTTTCAAAACACGATGGAAAAATATAGCATAAGCATTTAATCTACTTAATTAATTAGTGTTGTGTGTTGGTCTTGGAGGGGCAACTTCCCAAAGGGATGTCACCAAACATCAATAAAGTAGAAATACCTCAGTGGGACCTTATATAAAGCAAGAACGTAGAGAGTCTATATTCTATATTCTAGCTCATGTGCACTAATCATGTTGTGCACTGGCCTGTTACAGAGAAATATTCAGATGAGTGATTTTCTGTGCTGTGCAGAAGTCAGCAGGGAATACATCCATGTATGTAACACAACTCTGCTCCATACAGCACAACAGAAATGAACCCCCTCTTTCTGGTCCAGGTCAATCTCCCGAGCGAGAAGAAGGCTATATCTTTCTGCTGCATGCATAATTCTCTCTCTATATATCTCTCTCTCTATATATATATATATATATATATATATATATATATATATATATATATCTCTGTGTCTCTCTGTCTCTCTCTCTATATATATCTCTCTCTCTCTGTCTGTCTCTCTCTCTCTCTCTCTCTCTCTCTCTCTCTCTCTCTCTCTCTCTCTCTCTCTCTCTCTCTCTCTCTCTCTCTCTCTCTCTCTCTCTTCAACCCAGCCTCTCTGACCTGACCTCAATGTGCTACAAGGCCATAGCTGAACTAGGCCTGCTGTGTCCTGCTTCTACTGGGAGAATACAGGCCAGCCTCTCCATTCTCTACCACAGATACTGGAACATCATATAGTGCCGTACCGTATCGATTGCTGATGCCATAGGGAGGAAAAGATCCCATACATAATTGTGCTATGCAAGATAAATGCTGGAATATGCCATGAATTGATAGGAGGTAATAAAAGCACTGGAGGAAAGTGGATGAAACAGTCATTTGTCTCTTATAACACCATTAAACGTTATGAGTATTCATTATCAGCTTCAAAGCTGTGCAGCGCTACGTTTACAAAGACAGGAACGATGTTGAGGCTTCACAGCACCATTGAAACATATATATATATAAATATATACAGTATGGCCCTAAGAAAGTGTGGGTGGTGTGGGCTGCCTGAGAGGCGAGGGGTTGGCTGACGTCCATCTCCAGATGTATGTGAATTATGATGAAAAATATGACAGCATAGTACGCCAAGAATGTATCATTATTATTTTTTTTATTTTTTTTACCATTAAAGGAATTTGGTAACATACAAGACTACAGTATCTCATGACAATATAGAGAGGAAGAGCACTGGTACATACAGAAACTGTTATTTGGGTGAAGCAGAGTTGCAAAAAAACAGCCATTAGATGAATGACTTGGTTGACTTGGTTCACAGGGGATGGTTGGAATAGTTGGAGGCACAAGTGTTGCACCTTGCACACCAACAGATGAAGATAAAGAGCAAATAGTGCGATATATAAAACGAACCAACCCTGAACAAACATCGCTTGGTAGAAGAACTCAATGACAAGAATACTTGGCTCACCCAAGTGCAATCGATCATGAAATAACTGCTCAAGGTAGATTACAACATCAATGAATGAATGAATGAATGAATGGATGGATGAATGAATGAATGGTTTAATGACCACACCACCAAGGTCGGTGGAATTTGTTGTCGGTACAGATGGAAAAACTCAATACAGCAACAGTGTCAAATACATCAAACATACACATCACACATGACTATCACTATGGACAATGTACACACACAACCACAAGACAAAATCATAGACAATGTTTACATCTTATAAAGTGCAGTGCATCTGGCTGGGTTAGAGCAGTGAGTCAGGTGTTGAGAGGGGGGTCAAATCGGAGTTTGGAATAATACACCATGTTAGTTTAAACAACGGAGGAACAGGGCTGGAGAAACGTAACTCAAGTCAATTTATGCACATACATTATTGCTAATTGGCTACGATTGGCGAATGAATAATCAATTAATGAATGAAAGCTTTATTTCGAACATGTGAAAAAAGAAATAGTTATAACAACAAAAAAACAAAACAAAAACAAGAAAAAACAAAACAAAACAAACAAAAAACACTATTAACTTAACATGTCCGAAAAGGAGTAGGAAGAAGCATAAGCTTATTTAATCCTACCCCTTCTCCAATACTCAGAGATTAATAATTAATAATCTGCAGTTGACTTCAATATTAATATAATATTTTTAAAATTAAATCAAATTTATTTACGTATTTACATATTTACCAACAATAGAAAACTGATAATGTAAATAAACAAATAATCTGTGAAAACAACCAACTTGAATACAAATTAACATTTGTATTCAAAATGTCTCTCTGTTGTTTTGAATATATTTGTGTAAATACGGATAGTTATCCCTAAACAACAACAAGCTGAAGATGTACAGTAATAGTTAGTCTGATATGGAAAACATTCAACATTCAATCATGTTGGTTCATATCAGTCAAGTCAAAGAATGGACCAGTCGCGTCATTCGTATGCGACAGACGTCGTATGCTAGTTCAGTGACGTCAACAAAAGGCGCCTGTTATGAATCACCACGAGGGCTGTCTTCTCTTGTGTTCCAGAGAATAATATAGTTTTTATACATTTTTAATAATATATAATAAAGATGTCGGATTTCTCTTCTCTCGGGCTGTCCTCCTGGCTGATCCACCAGTGTCACCAGATGGGCATCAGCAGACCCACCCCGATCCAGGAGAACTGTCTGCCTCCGATCCTGGAAGGTAAGGCTCCGATCCTCCGATCCTGCTCGCTCTTTAATTCATTTAATTAATAATTTGGTCATTTAGCAGACGCTTTTAATCCAAAGCGATTTACAATTACGAATTACAGGGACATTCCCCCTGGAGTAACTGAGGGCTAGAGAGATTCACTACTGATGTCCTGGTCTGTGATGTGATGTGTGTTGAAATATCTGTGCTTTATATAAATAAATTGCAGGACCACGGAGGAGCCACACGTCTTCAACTCTTTATTGTATCTCTTTTGACACCGTCCTCTATCGGATCAGTAAAACCAAACTGTCACTCTGTTACCATGGCAACTACAGGTGTCCAATCAAGGACCTCCTCTCCTGCGAGGCATTGTTATTATTAAGATGTCCCAACCTGTGCCTGTCATAAAATGTAACTTAAATTATATTGGTAATTAAACATATTCATAATGTCATGAATGTTACATGTGTCAGGTCGAGGTAGGTCGCCTGCTCGCTCTTTCTGAACCTTATTGTTGTGTCATGGATATGTATACCACAGACGGGGGCTCGGTAGAGATTCACTGCTGATGTCCTGGTCTGTGATGGTCTGTGATGTGATGTGATGTGATGTGGTGTGTGATGGTCTGTGATGTGATGGTCTGTGATGTGATGTGATGGTCTGTGATGTGATGGTCTGTGATGTGATGTGATGGTCTGTGATGTGATGTGATGGTCTGTGATGTGATGGTCTGTGATGTGATGTGATGGTCTGTGATGTGGTGTGTGATGTGATGTGATGGTCTGTGATGTGATGTGTGTCAGGTCGGGACTGTCTGGGCTGTGATGGTCTGTTGTGTGGTGTGATGGTCTGTGAGGGTCTGTGATGTGATGTGTGTCAGGTCGGGACTGTCTGGGCTGTGAGGGTCTGTGATGTGGTGTGATGGTCTGTGACGGTCTGTGATGGTCTGTGATGTGATGTGTGTCAGGGCGGGACTGTCTGGGCTGTGCCAAGACGGGCAGTGGGAAGACAGCAGCGTTCGTGCTCCCGGTGCTTCAGAAACTGTCTGAGGATCCATATGGAGTCTTCTGTCTGGTGCTCACACCTACCAGGTCAGTCAGTCTCCAGTCCTCACACACAGACAGACAGACAGCTAGATAACTACCTGTGTCTGGTAAACTAACGGAAATCTAAAGTTGCTATATCTCAATCCCCCTCCAGAGTTTGTTCACATAAGCACAGTGACAACTTAATAAGAAAGCCATTCATAAAGTCTTCTATTTATAACTCGAACTCCAGTAATGTAAAACAACAGTAATTAATATATAACAACAGTAATTGTCTTTGCAGGGAATTGGCTTACCAGATAGCTGAACAGTTCAGAGTCCTGGGGAAACCGATGGGCTTGCGGGACTGCATCATCGTTGGTGGAATGGGTAACGTAACCCTAACCCTAACCCTAACCCTAACCCTAACCCTATACCCTAACCCTAACCCTATGCCAACACAGACACTCCCATGTTGTTGTTCAACCTGATCTGATGTCCTGGGGATGTGGTCTGATGTCCTGCTGGTGTCTCTCTGAACAGATATGATCAAACAGGCCCTGGAGCTGTCCAACAAACCTCACGTTGTCGTGGCGACCCCGGGGAGGCTAGCCGATCACATCCGGAGCTCCAACACCTTCAGCCTCAAGAAGATCCAGTTCCTTGTGAGTATGAGACAGGGGGACGGGGGGGGTTAATGGTGCATAATACTGTTGTACTGTGTCCTCAGATTTATAAAAAAAAAACATTTGCATCATTGTTATTTGCATGCGTTCTGATGTATAAATGTGCCCGGAATCAAACCTGGAACCCTGCTGTTACGTGGTCAACACTTAACCCGCTACGCCACCTAAGTGCCCCCTGTAACCAGTGGATTTTGAGCCTAACCAACGTGTGTGTGTGTGTGTGTGTGTGTGTGTGTGTTAGATCATGGATGAGGCAGACAGGCTGCTGGAGCAGGGGTGTACTGACTTCACTAAGGACCTGGAGGTCATCCTGGGGGCGCTGCCCGCCAAGCGCCAGACGCTGCTGTTCTCCGCCACGCTGACGGACACGCTGCAGGAGCTGCAGACCGTCGCCCTGAACAAACCCTTCTTCTACGAGAGCAAGTCTGAGTAAGCTAACCGCTAACTGCTACCTTACATGTCTCTGAGTAAGCTAACTGCTAATGGTTACCTTACATGTTTTTTTTTCCCCTTCTATCACTGAGACTGCCAGTGGCCTCGGGCCTGAGCTAGATTACTCTTCCTGCTACGACTGGTGAATTGATGATTCACTTGCTTAGTCAAATGTATCGATTGTAAGTTGCTTTGGAATAAGGCGTCTGCTAAATGCCCAAAATGTAATCTGTCGTAAAGGTTTGTGTGACGGTTCTGTCCCGCCTCTCTCAGGACTCGGACCGTGGAGGAGCTGGACCAGAGGTTCATCCTGACAGCAGAGAAGGTGAAGGACGCCTACCTGGTCCACCTGGTCCAGAAGTTCCAGGACGAGCACGACGACTGGTCCATCATGATCTTCACCAACACCTGCAAGTAAGAACCCCTTCTGGACCGAGGGCCACCAGACAGAGCACTGTTACGACCTGGAGCTACCTAGCGGTCACTCTTATGTACATTTATGTAAATAATAAATCGGGGGCGGCTGTGTCTCAGCAGGTAGAGCCGCCGTCTAATGATCGCTAGGTTGGCAGATCCGCGGTTCGGCGCCTTGCATGGTAGCTTGCCGCCATTGGTGTGTGAATGTGTGTGTGAATACAGTGTTTCCTCCAGGAATTTTTCCATTCGTGGCGGATAGGTTTGTCCGCGTTTTTTTTTCCGCGTGCACGCGCGCTCAAAACAACGACCTAATTTCAAACTAGAGGGAGGATGGCAAAAAAAAAAAAAAAGCGAAAAAAATCTTCCCAGAACCTGATTTGCACGACCAGCTGTCGCTGTAGGACACGTTCGATTGCAAAATTCATTTATCCTTTATGTTCCCAGTTGAGGGCGTGTAGCTGTCGTTAGTTGGCCTGCTTTTATTTAGTTATGCGTACGTTTGAGTTAGTCATCTCTAGGATTGTTGTTTGATATTAGCCTATACTTTCTCTTATCTGCATTTTGAGCAACTGTACAAGACCCAACAACACACCTCTGATACAGGACTAATGTTACCTAGCTGCTATAGCTAACCCTGCTACAAGACCCAACAACACACCTCTGATACAGGACTAATGTTACCTAGCTGCTATAGCCCATTTGTACTAAACAACTACAACGTTGTATTGGACACATTTTTTTCGAACTAATCGACAGACAGCAGTCTTATTAACGGGCCCCTGTGGTGCCAGGTGTGGAGGCGACCCAGCACAGTGGGGATATACACTATCAAGCCAAGCTCTACTGTCAATATTTGCGTGTGTGTGTGTGTTTTACTTTGAACGCAATTTCAATTGCAATGTCCCAACTTATTACCTACATCTCCTCTGTGGAAAACTCTAATCCCGACGCAGCAGTTATTGTGCTCGGCGATTTTAACCACACCAACAGAATTCCCAATTACAAACAACAGGTGTCATGCCCCAGCAGAGGAGCTAACATACTAGACCACTGCTACGTTACTATCGACGAGGCTTACCGTTCGTTCCCGAGGGCACCGCTGGGAAGGTCCGACCATGCCATGCGGCTCCTCGTCCCGAAATATAGAGAGAAACTTAAATCCTGCAATACGACACCCAGCCATGCAGTTTCGTATCGCTCATAGCCACTGCTAGCTTCAGCAATGTTTGAAGTGTCTGGAACATCTTTTCTCTTGAAAAATCCATCCATCTGTCGCTGTTTTCGATTAATTTTTCGTTATTTAACGTGATATCTTATTTGTGCACCTAGCTAGCTAGATCAGCTTTTTGTATCTTTTAGATGGTACTACCGGTGACTTTTAGCCCGTTATTTGCGAGGAGAAAACACAGGCGCCCGAGCATTTCGGAAGGTAGCGGGGATGGTTGAGTCTGCACGGTTCTCATGCCGGTTCACATTTAGACCAATCAGGAGTAGCCCTTGTGTCACGTCGTCAACTGAATGTCATTAATCTGATTTTGGATCAGCGGTTAGAGAGAGATGGGCGTGGATTTAGGTGCACTTTTAGTCAACATCCATTATAGCGCTGATCTAGGATCAGATATATTTTAATCAGCTAAAATGTTCAGAGGTGTATTTAAAAAAAAAAAAAAATTGTGGACTGAATCAATTAGTGGCGGAGGAAATTCATTCGTGGCGGCCCGCCACCAATAAATGCATATAGAGGAAACACTGGAATAGGTGAATGAGAGGCCGTTGTAAAGCGCTTTGGATAAAGGAGGAAACAGGAGAGGAGAGGGTGGCCTTCAGACTGTTCAGGATGATGACAAAAGATTTCTAGAAACATTCAGACCTTCAGCATCAGGGATCCAGATGAGTCACATGTCAGAGACAGAACAGCCGTCACAGTCAGACATTAGCAGCAGTAAAGCTTCTGACAAAATCAACTGGTATGACTGAACATAATGAAATGTTTGACGCTGCGCTGCGTTCTTCCCACAGGAGTTGCCAGGTCCTCACTATGATGCTGCGAGAATTTAACTTCCCGACGATCTGCCTCCACTCAATGATGAAACAGGTAAACCTTTTTATGGGATAACAGCACTCAGGTTTCTCTCAGTAAAGGGCTAGCAGCTGGGTAAATAGGTGTAAGAAAATAAAAGTTAGTTACTTAACTTCTGCGTTTAACATCTTCATGTCATATCAAACTGTCGGTTATTTGGTTCGATAGTTCTTGTCGAACTTAACTTAACTTACCACTCATCACAGGATGTTGTGAGAACCAGTTCCATGGTCGGCCTGATTAGCATGTTAGCATGTCTCCTAACAGTCTATACAGGACATGTTGTAACAACCCGTACCCTACATGATGATATTAGCCATGTGAACGTGATACTAAGTAGTTATGGAAACGTGTACTATGTACTGAAGTTAAACCCTGTTGTAATTGCAAGTCTGACTACTCAGCACATCTATAGCATGAGGATTAGAGAGACTGTGTCAGGTCCCAGGAAGGAGTTAACTAAATGACGTGGTTCTTTGTCTTTCTCAGAAACAACGTTTTGCCAACCTGGCGATGTTCAAGTCCAGCGTCTTCAAGATCTTAATCGCAACTGACGTCGCTGCCAGGTAAACCGTCGACCTACCCAGTAAAGACTTACCTAGTAAAGACTTACCTAATAAATACTTACCTAATAAAGACTTACCTAATAAAGACTTACCTAATAAAGACTTCTATAAAGACTTACCTAATAAAGACTTCTATAAAGACTTACCTAATAAAGACTTACCTAGTAAAGACTTACCTAATAAAGACTTACCTAATAAAGACTTCTATAAAGACTTACCTAATAAAGACTTACCTAGTAAAGACTTACCTAGTAAAGACTTACCTAATAAAGACTTACCTAATAAAGACTTACCTAATAAAGACTTCTATAAAGACTTACCTAATAAAGACTTACCTAGTAAAGACTTACCTAATAAAGACTTCTATAAAGACTTACCTAATAAAGACTTACCTACCGTATTTTCCGGACTATAAGTCGCACCCGAGTATAAGTCGCAGCAGACCAAAAATGGGTCATGAAGAGGAAAAAACCACATATAAGTCGCACTGGACTATAAGTCGCATGGTTCAAGGGAACGGGCTTGGCGGAATCAGCGGGGAAAGAAGACCCTGTTGAGCTTGACTCTAGTCTGGCACTGTGAAGAGACATGAGAGGATTTGTAAGCCCAGGAAGGACATAATTCACGTTGAAACTTCTTCTGAAAGGTTAAGGAATACTTGTATTATCGAGTGTAAAGTCCGCTAGCTAGCGCGGGGCTAACAACATGGCGTCGCGGAGGAAAAATGAAACTTTGAACAGCCTCTAAAAGGTAATAAATGACTTTAACATCGTGTGTAACGTTCATAATAGCGTGTATAACGTTGATAATATAGTGCTTAATGTCCACATTGTCGAGTGTAACGACTATTTATCGTGTATGAGGCCATGGGAAAAGATAGCTTGGTGAAAAACGGAAGTAGGTAGGATGCTACAAACAATGTAACATTGAACAGCCTCTAAAAGGTAATAAATGACTTTAATGTCGTGTATAAACGTTCATAATATCGTGTATAAGGTCCTTAATATAGTGCTTAATGTCCACATTGTCGTGTTTAATGTCCACATTGTCGAGTATAATGGCTATTCTATCGCGTATGAAGCGCTACCGGAAGTAGCAAAATGCTACTCGCGGGTGCAACATTGCAACGTTAAATAGCCTCTGGAAGGTATAAATGACTTTAATATCGTTTCTAACGTCCATAACATTGTGTATAAGGTCCATAACATCATGTTTAATGTCCACATTGTCGTGTTTAATGTCCACATTGTCAAGTATAATGGCTATTCTATCGTGTATGAGGCGCTAGCGGAAGTTACTCCTTGGTTCATGTCAGTCAGAGATTACCGTATGTCAGTTCATGTCAGTCAGAGATTATGAATTATTGATATATAAGTCGCACCTGACTATAAGTCGCAGGACCAGCCAAAGTATGAAAAAAACCGCGACTTATAGTCCGGAAAATACGGTAATAAAGACTTACCTAATAAAGACTTACCTAATAAAGACTTACCTAATAAAGACTTCTATAAAGACTTACCTAATAAAGACTTCTATAAAGACTTACCTAGTAAAGACTTACCTAATAAAGACTTCTATAAAGACTTACCTAGTAAAGACTTCTATAAAGACTTACCTAATAAAGACTTCTATAAAGACTTACCTAATAAAGACTTACCTAGTAAAGACTTACCTAGTAAAGACTTGACTAGATCTTCAGTTTGGGAAAACGACAGTCCAGAACTTCCCCTTCAGTAGCTGTGTTCTAACATCTGTGGTTTCATTGTAACGCGGTCAGGGGTCTGGACATTCCCACGGTCCAGGTGGTCATCAACCACAACACTCCAGGTCTGCCAAAGATCTACATCCACAGAGTCGGCAGGACCGCACGAGCAGGTGAGAGTAACCTCTGGGTCTGTCATCACTGGCTGCTGCTGTATTCGGTTGTTAAGTCGTGACGTGTTTCCGGGTCCAAAGTTGGCTGAGGCGCTCTCCTCAAAATGCCTCAGTAATAATAATAATTCATTATATTTGTAAAGCGCTTTTCCGAGGCTCAAAGACCCTGACAATATGGGGAAAACAGGAAAGTGCTGTGTCCCTTGTTGTATGAATAGATCCCAGTCTAAAAAACTATTGAACTGTCATTCTACCGCTGTAGTACACTGGTACTCTGGTGCTTTAGTACACTGGTACTCTGGTGCTTTAGTACACTGGTACTCTGGTGCTTTAGTACACTGGTACTCTGGTGCTTTAGTACACTGGTACTCTGGTGGAGGGAATTTCTGTTTTGGACCCGGAAATTGCTAAACGTCACATTTGACGTCATCAACCGAATGCCAACAGTCTTAACCTTTAACCCTTCTTTGTCTCCTCTAAAGGGCGGCACGGTGTGTCCATCACCCTGGTGACCCAGTACGACATCCACCTGGTCCACACCATCGAGGCGCTGATCCGTTAGTATAAATATATATATATATATATATACTATACATATACACACGTTTCTCCTACCAGAATTACATTCACACCATTTAGCGTTAGACACGTTTATCCAAAGTGATTTAGAATTAGAGATTACAATAGAGATTACAGTTAGAGATTACAATGGAGATTACAGTTAGAGATTACAATGGAGATTACAGGGACAGTCTCCCTGGAGTAAATCATAGTGGGAAGTGGTCCAGGATTCCTGGTAGCGATCACAGCTAACTAACTAGCTAGCCTACACTGCACCACCAAGCACTTGACTTCATGCTAAACAGAACAGAATTAATTGCTGTATTAGCAATCTCTTGTGGTGGCTCTACATCTGCCTTCTGACAGGTGGAGTCATTCCCATGTGAGATGTCGTTGGCCCAGCCGGCTGAACAGGCTATGCTAGTTTTCCTGCCCATACAAACAAAACAAATGCTGCCACACAAAAATAAAATCCACAAAAGTCCCTTTGTTTGCTTTGAGAGTGAAACATTGTCAGTTGAGACGTTGTTACCTAGGTAACGAATGTGGCAGCATATTTTAGCCACCGGGCTAATTTTTTAATCCATCCCATGATGAGTGTTTACGAGACGTGGGACAGGCTGACTTTGTCTGACTTTGTCTGACCAGACGGCTGTCTGTCCTCCTACGACCTCCTCATCCCCTCTACCCCCCTGTACAGACCTCCTCATCCCCTCTACCCCCCTGTACTGACCTCCTCATCCCCTCTACCCCCCTGTACAGACCTCCTCATCCCCTCTACCCCCCTGTACAGACCTCCTCATCCCCTCTACCCCCCTGTACAGACCTCCTCATCCCCTCTACCCCCCTGTACAGACCTCCTCATCCCCTCTACCCCCCTGTACAGACCTCCTCATACCCTCTACCCCCCTGTACAGACCTCCTCATCCCCTCTACCCCCCTGTACAGACCTCCTCATCCCCTCTACCCCCCTGTACAGACCTCCTCATACCCTCTACCCCCCTGTACAGACCTCCTCATCCCCTCTACCCCCCTGTACAGACCTCCTCATCCCCTCTACCCCCCTGTACAGACCTCCTCATCCCCTCTACCCCCCTGTACAGACCTCCTCATACCCTCTACCCCCCTGTACAGACCTCCTCATCCCCTCTACCCCCCTGTACAGACCTCCTCATCCCCTCTACCCCCCTGTACAGACCTCCTCATACCCTCTACCCCCCTGTACAGACCTCCTCATCCCCTCTACCCCCCTGTACAGACCTCTTCATCCCCTCTACCCCCCTGTACAGACCTCCTCATCCCCTCTACCCCCCTGTACAGACCTCCTCATCCCCTCTACCCTCCTACGACCTCCTCATCCCCTCTACCCCCCTGTACAGACCTCCTCATCCCCTCTACCCCCCTGTACAGACCTCCTCATCTCCTCTACCCCCCTGTACAGACCTCCTCATCCCCTCTACCCCCCTGTACAGACCTCCTCATCCCCACTACCCCCCTGTACAGACCTCCTCATCCCCTCTACCCCCCTGTACAGACCTCCTCATCCCCTCTACCCCCCTGTACAGACCTCCTCATCACCTCTACCCCCCTGTACAGACCTCCTCATCCCCTCTACCCCCCTGTACAGACCTCCTCATCCCCTCTACCCCCCTGTACAGACCTCTTCATCCCCTCTACCCCCCTGTACAGACCTCCTCATCCCCTCTACCCCCCTGTACAGACCTCCTCATCTCCTCTACCCCCCTGTACAGACCTCCTCATCTCCTCTACCCCCCTGTACAGACCTCCTCATCCCCTCTACAGACCTCCTCATCCCCTCTACCCCCCTGTACAGACCTCCTCATCCCCTCTACCCCCCTGTACAGACCTCCTCATCCCCTCTACCCCCCTGTACAGACCTCCTCATCCCCTCTACCCCCCTGTACAGACCTCCTCATCCCCTCTACCCCCCTGTACAGACCTCCTCATCCCCTCTACCCCCCTGTACAGACCTCCTCATCCCCTCTACCCCCCCTGTACAGACCTCCTCATCCCCTCTACCCCCCTGTACAGACCTCCTCATCCCCTCTACCCCCCTGTACAGACCTCTTCATCCCCACTACCCCCCTGTACAGACCTCTTCATCCCCTCTACCCCCCTGTACAGACCTCCTCATCCCCTCTACCCTCCTGTACAGACCTCCTCATCCCCTCTACCCTCCTGTACAGACCTCCTCATCCCCTCTACCCCCCTGTACAGACCTCCTCATCCCCTCTACCCTCCTGTACAGACCTCTTCATCACCTCTACCCCCCTGTACAGACCTCCTCATCCCCTCTACCCCCCTGTACAGACCTCCTCATCCCCTCTACCCCCCCTGTACAGACCTCCTCATCTCCTCTACCCCCCTGTACAGACCTCCTCATCCCCTCTACCCCCCTGTACAGACCTCCTCATCCCCTCTACCCCCCTGTACAGACCTCCTCATCTCCTCTACCCCCATGTACAGACCTCCTCATCCCCTCTACCCCCCTGTACAGACCTCCTCATCCCCTCTACCCCCCTGTACAGACCTCCTCATCCCCTCTACCCCCCTGTACAGACCTCCTCATCTCCTCTACCCCCCTGCACAGACCTCCTCATCCCCTCTACCCCCCTGTACAGACCTCTACCCCCCTGTACAGACCTCCTCATCCCCTCTACCCCCCTGTACAGACCTCCTCATCCCCTCTACCCCCCTGTACAGACCTCCTCATCCCCTCTACCCCCCTGTACAGACCTCCTCATCCCCTCTACCCCCCTGTACAGACCTCCTCATCCCCTCTACCCCCCTGTACAGACCTCCTCATCCCCTCTACCCCCCTGTACAGACCTCCTCATCCCCTCTACAGACCCCCCCCCTCTACAGACCTCCTCATCCCCTCTACCCCCCTGTACAGACCTCCTCATCCCCTCTACCCCCCTGTACAGACCTCTTCATCCCCTCTACAGACCTCCTCATCCCCCCTACCCCCCTGTACAGACCTCCTCATCCCCACTACCCCCCTGTACAGACCTCTTCATCCCCTCTACCCCCCTGTACAGACCTCCTCATCCCCTCTACCCCCCTGTACAGACCTCCTCATCCCCTCTACCCCCCTGTACAGACCTCTTCATCCCCTCTACCCCCCTGTACAGACCCCGTCATCCCCTCTACCCCCCTGTACAGACCTCTACCCCCCTGTACAGACCTCCTCATCCCCTCTACCCCCCTGTACAGACCTCCTCATCCCCTCTACCCCCCTGTACAGACCTCCTCATCCCCTCTACCCCCCTGTACAGACCTCCTCATCCCCTCTACCCCCCTGTACAGACCTCCTCATCCCCTCTACCCCCCTGTACAGACCTCCTCATCCCCTCTACCTCCCTGTACAGACCTCCTCATCCCCTCTACCCCATGTACAGACCTCCTCATCCCCTCTACCCCCCTGTACAGACCTCCTCATCCTCTCTACCCCCCTGTACAGACCTCTTCATCCCCTCTACCCCCCTGTACAGACCAGAAATAAATTAAATAATAATTATTCTTCTAGCTTCATGACTGCCAATGGCCCCTGGTCACAGCATAGATGACTTTTTCTTATGATGGCTGATGGATAGATGATTCACTTACTTAAGACAAATGTATTGATTGTAAGTCGCTTTGGATAAAGGCGTCTGCTAAATGCCAAACATGTAAATGTAAATGCTGCCCTGCCTAGTTCAGGCTCTGATAGCTGTCTAACTGTGGTGTTGTTGTTGTTGTTTGTTGTGTAGAAGCCAAGCTGAAGGAGTTCCCTGTGGAGGAGAAGGAGGTGTTGAAGATCCTCACCCAGGTCAACGTGGCCAGGCGGGAGTGTGAGATCGTACGAACACCTTACCTCATTAATATGCAGATTACTCCCACTGGAACATGTGGTTGTTTAGCATATTCTTTAGCATATGTTTAGCATATTATCCTTTGATCTTACTTGGCCTCGTGCTACAGCTGACAGCGTCTCTCTTCCTGGTCTGTAGAAACTGGAGGCCACAGACTTTGATGACAAGAAGGAGACCAACAAGAGGAAGCAGATGATCCTGGAGGGCAAGGTAAGAAGTGTGATTATGATCCCAGCTAGAGGAATCACATGGAACCAGACTGTTATATTCTCTCCAGAGAGGCAGGTAGCAACACTCAGAGACTGTATATTTTATATATGAATGAATGAATGAATGGACTTTATTGTCATTGCTACAGTACAGGTACCAAACAACGAAATTTAGGAATATATTACCTATTACCATATATATATATATATATGTTACGGTACATGTGGGAAAACTAGGGTTAGGTGCTAGGGTTAGACATGCCAGCATGTACCAAGTCGATGTAGCACCTAACCCTAACCCGTATGTACCGTAACTTTTTTCACTTTTTGCGGTTACGCTGTCGACGCTTAACTAGTAGGAGTGGCACCCAGGCTACATGACAGCTTCACTGTGGTTCTCCTCTAGGACCCTGACCTTTGACCGTGCTGTGGTTCTAACCCTAACAGGATCCTGATCTGGAGCAGAAGAGGAAGGCGGAGCTGGAAAAGATCAGGAGTGAGAAGAAGAAGTTCAAGGACCGGATCCAGACCATCCAGAAGCAGCAGGCGGGGGCCATGAAGAAGAAGAAAGTGATGAAGAAGAAACACGTCCAGAAGAAACAGGCTGACAAGTCCACCTAATGCCGTGCTGTACATATGTGTGATGTATATATGAGCAACTTGATTACTATTGTGCAATATTATGGTATTAACATGTATAGCTTTGTGTACATTTACAAATAAATGACAAGACAAATGTATTTTGCTCTTACAAAACCACTTGCTCAATTTTGTGACATGGAAGCAACCTTTATTGATATTTTTCAGTTTTAAAATAATTGTATCACAAGGTGAATTTCTTGATTAATCTTCACGGCAAGTAAGACAGTCCTCGTTCCTGGCGTGATCACACCAAACGGTAAAAATATGTCAAATCCATGAGGTTTATACTTTCTTCATTGAAATATTCATTGGTTCGTAGGGGGGGGGGGGGGTACTGGTGAAAATGTATTTGTCCACAAAGATGAATATGCCAATTGTTATTCCTGCAGTATATGTTGTAGTCCAGTGGTTCTCAAACCTCTCCTCGGGGACCACCAGCCGTTCCACATATTTGATCTGTTCCACCACCACCACACCTGATTCAACTAATCAAGTACAAGTCATAATTGCTTTGCACTTGATTAGTTGAATCAGGTGCGCTGGTGGTGGAACAGATCAAATATGTGGAGCAGCTGGGGGTCCCCGAGGAGAGGGTTGAGAACCACTGTTGTTGTGGCGTGTTATTGTTACAGCCATGTAAGCTAGACTCCCTAAGATCTGGCTCATTTCAGCTGTAGATAAGGAGGGGAACATTGCAAACTCATAACTCAAACTCTGATAATAATATGACAGGATTGTACCAGAGATCAGAGTTATGGAGTCTAGCTTCATCTGCAGTCTGCAGCTCTTGCGGCCACATGACAGATTCTAACAGCTCATGTCTGCAGGGCTGCCAGAGTTACTTTACATGTGAGACGACAATCTGCAGACAGGAAGTGTAAAGGCTAGCCAGCCTGGACACAGGAAGTTGTTACACAGTAGAACATGTTGGACTGGTGAAAGGGGCTGAAATGACACAAATTCATTACACAGGAAGAAAAAAATGAAAAAAAGAAAATCCACAACTTAGATCAAACAGACTATTTCTGAGTAAGTTTCAACCATGCCTACTGTAACCATGCCTACTGTAACCATGCCTACTGGATCTGAAAGCATGATTGTCATACAATGGGTGTTTTGGGGGTTTGCTGACATCAAGTGATGACCTAGCCAACAGAAGCTAACAGAAGCTAACAGAAGCTAACGGACCCCAGGTGATGAAGAAAGGAAAAGGGAAGCGATGCTAAAATACATTCTGCTGAGGCGCTCTGAGCAGCCAGACTACTAACAAGATAGACAAGAAGAACTCCTCAAACACTCATGGACAGCTGCTGGTTTGAGGACCAATTTAAAAAACTTGTGGACAAAAGAAGAAAAACAACAACAACAAGAACATTCCATCCCAAACAGCTACAGAAACCTTGTAGAGGTTAAACACACGTCAGCCTATCAGCCGACAGACACCATGGCAGACAGAGGTGAACTGTTCCACAGAGGGGAATGAGAAGTCCCTAAGGGTGGATATCAACAACTTCACTATTCACTACAGGGGAGAGGGAGGGAGGGAGGGAGGGAGGGGGGAGAGGGAGGGAGGGAGGGGGGAGAGGGAGGGAGGGAGGGGGGAGAGGGGGGAGGGAGGGAGGGAGGGGGGCACTGGGAGCCAAAAGGAATCTGAAGCAAACATCTACAGTGGATGAAAGGACAGGGAAGCCTAAATTAAAAAACATTTACAAAAGAAAAAGAAGTTCCCTTCTGGTCTCCTGGGTTCCTCAGAGAAGGAAGGTGGCTTCATCTGTCTGTCAGAAACATACAAATATACTATTTTTGAGTTGCGATATTGAGAATAGCCCACTGGTTGCTGTAGTCAGTATTATCTGAGGTTGGTATATATATATATGCTGGCATTGGTTGGTTTCACCTACATTCATGTTTGTAAAAGCTTTAACACCTGCTTGCTCATAATTGCAGGTCGAGGCGCTGATCTGATACGTCCTGTCATCTACAAATCCCTTTTCATCACCTTGTATGAAATCAGTACCCGTGAAATTAGTAAAAAAAAATACCGTGGGTTTTTACTTTTAAACTAGCCTAAATACTAAACTAATGTAGCCAAATAGAATGTAGCCTGCAGAATGTGAATGTCACTCCACAGACCAAATCAAAGAATAAGTCTGTTTTCTAGTGTTGTATCCATGAAGGTGTGTTCATCCTGCCTGCCACCTCCCTCCTCCTCTCTCTACCTGTCCTCACACACCTGCCTCTGGCAAGCTAGCTAACCACACAACATCACATGTAGGCTATATGAGATCTATTATCCCCCTTCCTCTCAGATCTTCACTGGAGGTGGAGACTAGCATCATGCATCTCCTCTCCTCTCCTCTCCTCTCCTCTCCCCCAGTAAAGCCCACCCCGCCCCCCCCCCCCCCATCCAAAGCAGTTGCCAATCTAAGCATCTAAGCATAGTACAAATAAGTTTAAAAACGACAACTTCCCAGCCCAACAGCACGCCGGGCGTCTCACCGTCACCCCCGGCTTTCAAAAACATCAAAAAGCCGTTTGCAGAAAACTTTCACAAAAAAACAAAACATTGAGGTAATAAATTCTTCAATGCTGGTCGTTTTTTTTTTTTATAACAATATTTTTTTGCCTTTTTGTGCTCTGCTGCGAAAAGGTACCTCAAAAGAATTGTCTCATGATTACGGATCTTTTTCTGATCCACAGCTCACGTCTTGAGAAACGTTCCTCTGAAATCCCCCCGTGCCACGCCACCGCAGACCTCTAACTCAACAACCACCTCTCCTTGTTTTGAAGACCTGTTGAAAGGGGCCAATGGTTTCCAAAGGCAATTCAAAGGCATTTCAATTCAAAGTTCTTTAATATCAGAAACTTTTTCAACTCAAAGTTGAACGACAGCGTGAAGTGTTGCCTGTTCCCCGGGAGGCTGGTAGGGGTCACATGACGAGATCTGAGTCCTAGAGACGACCGTCACCACTCTTCCTCCTCTTCCACGTGAACCAAATCAAACAAGTCTGGATATCATCAGGTTTTTTTTGACAACCGATCAACTTTGAGGTGAAGATTTCAAATGTTGCCTTTCCTTTAGAAAAGCATTCCACAACCCCCCGCTTTCTTTTATTCCCCTCTGCTGTCAGGAAGCAGCAACAACCCCGACAGCCTAGAGAGCCTCTAGTGTCCTGCCCTGCCGCGCTCAGAGCAACCAGGGCTCCGCCAACTGACCTTCTCCTAGAGGCGCACGGGTGGAGGAGAGGGAGGGGGGGGGGAGGGGGTGGGGGTTGTGGAGGGAGAGGGGGGGGGGGTCTTTCGTGGGGAGTTGTGCCTCATGTCGTTTGTCTTCCCTGTGAGACCGAGGTCTCCGTCCTCACTGATGCAGCTCGACCGCCAGCCGCCGCCGCCAGTGGTCCCTCGCTCCCTCTCTTCTCTCTCTCGCTTCTCTTCTCTTCTCTCTCGGTCTCTCTCTCTACCTGGCCTTCCATTTCTTTCTCGCGCTTTTTCTCTCTGGTGATTGGTTGGTTTTCTCTTCTCTCTCCTGTCGCTCTCCCACCGTTGGTGCTTCAGTTGTAGCAGAGGAAAACAGGTATCCATTTTTTGTTTTTATTATTACCCGGATTAAAATGCTGACGAACTAAGCTCAGCTCAAGCCTAGCTCTTCTTCCAACAACCTGAGGGGGAAAGAGAGAAAATACAAATAAATATATATGACACTCAAACTAGCGTATGGAAACGCAGCAAGGTTCTTCAGCACTTAGCTGCCTCATGCTCCTGGAACAAACACCCTGATATTTCAATCTAAGCTAAAAACCTTCATGTTTTGCAGCAGTTATGATTAGGGTTGGGTACCGAAAATCAAAGGTTACTTTACATTCGGTATCTACCGTACCGAATTGCAAAGGAGATTTCGGTACCTCATTTCGGTACTTTTCTATCTCACCCCCTGGTGTCCGGTGTCATGCAACAGTCAACTGGTGACATCAGCACAGTCAAACTTATGTGTATAAGCGATGAGGGAATGAAAACTGAACAGAAACGCGTGTCGCAGAAATGCTTCACGCGAGTCCTATATGCGCTTAAAATGCGCATAATGGGTATATGGGATACAGCTCTCACAGTTCGTAGCGCTGTGTTTTGTTAGCCGCTAGCTGCTAGCAGCGTCTGCTTCCGGTTTCATTACAAAGAGGTTAACCCTATATGTGCCTGACGTCTAACAACATTCAAATGACTAACTTCATCTTTTTTCGGATTTCAATGTATGACACATCATTTGAAAGCTTATGATCTGTAGTTCCAATCCACAACACGTCACATTTGAAAGTGTTTATGTAATTTTTTTACATTTGAAAGTGTTTTGTTTATATATATTTATATTATACAATTTACCAGTCATATTCTGGAATGTGTCTAAATGTTAAAGTTCCATAAGTATAAGCAAAATAAAGTAACAGTTTGTAAATAAATAGTAGCATTAAAAAAAAAAAAAACACGAACCGTGAACCGTGACCCAAAAACCGAGGTTCATACCGAACCGTGGGCCAACTCAAATTAATATTCTTACTTCCCCTTTACATTGTGTGAGTCTCCATTTTTATTACGGCCAAGAGCCGGTTATGATCATTTTGATATGTTATGATAATTTGTTGTCGTTGTTGACGAAAATTGCACAATACATTTTTCAACATGGTAGCACAGTGCTACCTGGGGAAAAGGTAAGCGTCAAGCCCTGTGTATATTTAACTGTAATATTATATATATATATATATATGTATATTGTGCCTCAGTCAGCAGGAGTTTTATTTTCATTTATTTTAATTTGAGTGTATATTTAACTAATATATATTGTGCCTCAGCAATAAAAAAGTGAAAAGCTGTTTAATGTTGTCGACCGTGTTATTATTATATACTATATATATGTCATTTAAAAAAATCTAAAGTACCGAATTAAGTACCGTTTCGGTACCGGTACCGTTTTTAAAGTACCGGTTAGGTACCGGTACCGGATAAAACCCAAACGATACCCAACCCTAGTTATGATTAAACACAAACACTTCTATCAATGTCTTTTATCCATTAACCTATTGTCTTATTGAATACACATTTCTATTAACTTCTTATGTTTGCTTTTACTCATTGTCATTTTTATTTTCTTACTCTGCTCCTCTTGCTGTATTTTTTTAATAATGTATGTAAAGCACTTTGAATTGAACTGTTGTATGAAATGTGTCTTGCCTAGAAGGCAGAAGACTTACACTCTATAACAGACACTTACACTCTAGTACTGTGACAGTCTAGAACAGACAGACAGACAGACAGACACTTACACTCTAGTACTGTGACAGTCTAGAACAGACAGACAGACTTACACTCTAGTACTGTGACAGTCTAGAACAGACAGACAGACTTACACTCTAGTACTGTGACAGTCCGGTCACACCTCCATGTTGGTACGCACGTTCCCCCTGGTAGGTGGAGTCCTGGCTCAGCGCCACGTCTATCTGGGACTTGAACTCGTCGCCTAGGTAACTATCCTGTTAACAGAGGAAGAAGGGGAGGAAAGAATACATCAGAATACATCCAAGATCACCGAGATCACCGAGATCACTGAGATCACCGTGACAAGATAAACTGGTTTTGTTCACCTCCAGTAATAAATTCAACCCCTCCCCCTCCCCCTCCCCCCTCCCACCTCCCCCTCTCCTGAATCTGAAAGATCTGGATGGTTTACGCAACCCATACAGCCTATATAAGAGCATCTGTTCAGATCCAGGAGAGGATCTTAGAAGTACAATTATGTTGTATTAGATGCTTGAGTTAGGGTTAAGGTTGGGTTAGGGTTAGTTAGTCAGGGTTAGTTAGGTGGGGTTAGTTAGTCAGGGTTAGTTAGTCAGGGTTAGTTAGTCAGGGTTAGTTAGTCAGGGTTAGATATGGTGCTTTTCCATCAGCAGCCCGTGTTAGTGCAGGGTTAGATCAGTTCGAGGTCAGGTCGGGTCACATTGATCTGTTCTGGTTTTCCATTATACACAAACCGACCCGGACTAGTAGGAGGAGTAGACGATAGTAGGCGGAGTTACGCGTCACAGGCAGCCTGGCAAAAAGCTTCCGGGTGTACACAGCAACAGCCGTGATTTTTTTGGAGAGAAAGAGAAAGAGAGAGAGGAAGCTATGTACACATAATAAAGTCATGTTTTTTGAACCCTTAAAACCACTGCCTTCACTTGTCTGCTTTATGAACTGTAGTATCATCATCGGGAAACGCCGACAAGACGCGAATCTACCGGCATTTGACTCATGACACAGCCGGTGTTATTCACAGACAAACACGGTGCCGTTTGCGGGTTAATAACTTCGGTTTACCGGGGGTTAGGATAACAATTCAAACGTGTCCGGAAAGAGGAGAAGCCAGGGAATTCAAAAGTTTTTGAATGGAGTCGATCCTCCACTCCTATCACCGTGGACACAGCGCGGTGCGAATTCCCTGTTAAAACCGGCATTTGACTCATGAGTGAACGGCGAACTCCCGGTTCATCGAGTTTACGGTTAAAAGCATAACTTCTCGGGGTGTCAGCGCGGTGGTTAAGGGCTCAAAATGACCGTAGACAGATGGTGAAGTTAGGAAAGGAGTATTGTGTTTGTACCACCTCCACAGCCGGTGTTATTCACGGACAAAGCCGGTGCATAATAGCTATTTTTGTGTTGTGCTTGTTGTAAATAAAAGTTATATGATTCATTGAAATGACATTAAACTAAGATAATACGATGGTCAGCATAATTTTCCGAATCTTTATTAATAAGCTATTACAGAAAATGTAGTGACATTTTCCTAGAGTGAATGTGGTATTTCAAGATGGCGGTTAGTGAAGAAATAATATGGGATGGGACATGGGATGACGATTGTCCATTGACCAATCAACGGTGTGCAGCGTCACACGCAGCCTGGCAAAGAGACCCGGATATGAAATTTTAGACCCTGCTCTGATGTGGAGCTAAAGAAGCGAGCTGACCTGGGACCGAAGCGACCTGGAACAACGAATGGAAAAGGGGAACGAAGCGGGCTGACCTGGGTCAGCACCAGGTCTGCACCGTAGTGGAAAAGCGGCTTTAGTAGTTACCTGGGACAGCTCGGGCTGGGACAGGCCAGGCTGGCTCATCTGGGAGGGCTGGCTCATGGAGTTGTATCCCTGGGTCAGGGGCCCCTGGGAGAACGGCTGGGAGGCCCCGTCCTGGCTGGCCTGGCTGCTGGGGCCCATGCCCCCCGCGCCCCCGTGGTTCCCCAGGCCCCGCCCCCTCTGCCTGCCCCCGCCACGCCCCGCCTTGCCCTTCAGAGCCCCGCGACCTGCAGGGGGGGAGAGGAGGGGAGGGGAGGGGAGGGGAGATGGGGAGGAGAGAGGACACAGGGGGAGAGACTGTCAGACCTCCTCTCATATCAACACTGTCATATGTCATCATGTGTGTTACTGAAGATTAATAACATGGTCTAACTAGGCATATCCCCACAGTATCACACACACACAAAACATCATAACAGCTGCATTATGCTTCACAGTATAGAGAATCTAGTAAGAGAATCTAGTAAGTAAAAAGGCAGAGTGACAACACTTGTATCATCACATCACACACCAGATCACACACCAGATCACACGACAGTACACACGTCTACTACATGCTTTACTTTACTTGGGAGACAGATGATATTGTAAACAACCATGGACAGTGTTGTGTGTGTGTGTGTGTGTGTGTGTGTGAGTGTGAGAGTGTATGTGTGTGTGTGTGTGTGTGTGTGTGTGTGTGTGTGTGAGAGTGTATGTGTGTGTGTGTGTGTGTGTATGTGTGTGTGTGTGTGTGAGTGTGTGTGTGTGTATGTGTGTGTGTGTGTGTGTGTATGTGTGTGTGTGTGTGTGTGTGTGTGTGAGAGTGTATGTGTGAGGTCTCACCCTGCGCGGGCCCGTTGGCCTGGGCCAGGTATCCGGGGGGGGGCATGGGGGGCATCACCAGGTTGAAGGGGATGGGCATGTTCATGGCGGCCAGGTGGCTGGGCCCGGCGCCGATCATCCCGATCTGGTCGTGGGTCTGGAAGTACATGTTGGTGGGCCGGCCTGGGGGGGACAAACACATGATGATGTCACCTCTCTGTAGAGGAGGTGGGGGGGGGGACCAAATACAACCTCTCACAGGCAAACCCCCCCCCCCAAAAACTGTTAACTGTTGGTAAAACTAAACAAATGCCCACTGCTGTTCCCAGCGGTGCATAATATTGTTACAATACTCTATGTTACAGGAGCCTTAGTCTGAGAGGGGGGGGGGGTAGACGTGGGGATTCAGTTCACAACCTGATGGGGCTGTGTATGGGTCGCAGGTCGTCATGGTGATGACTGATGTACGCACACACAAATAGAAAACTCTGACACTACTTGTAATTTGTGGGGTTAGTGAAGTTGCTTTGTAACTTTGTGGCGTAGTGGTCGCCTGGCCTAGTGGTGGTCTAGTAGGGGTAGTGGTGGTCACAGGGTTAGGGTTAACCAGGGTTAGGGTTAGCCAGGGTTAGGGTTAGGTACCTGTGCCGCTGCGGTCGTAGACTGACCCGGGGATGAGGGCCTCGCGGGCGTCGTACATGGCCGTGCTCATGAAGCGTCCTCCCTGGGAAACAAACACCTGTTAGTCACATGGTCATGAAGCGTCCTCCCTGGGAGACAAACACCTGTTAGTCACATGGTCATGAAGCGTCCTCCCTGGGGGACAAACACCTGTTAGTCACATGGTCATGAAGCGTCCTCCCTGGGGGACAAACACCTGTTAGTCACATGGTCATGAAGCGTCCTCCCTGGGGGACAAACACCTGTTAGTCACATGTTCCCCCGGGTGGGGCTGGACCAGGGACCTGAGGCTGCTGGACTGCAACTCTAACTCTAACTCTGCTCTGAGTACAGATTACTGAGATTATCAGATCACAGCTCATTAGACAGATATAATCCTGCCAATGTCAAAGTTATGAGCTCAACAAGAGGCTGATGTTCCCTCACACACAGACACAAACCTGGGAGCCTGATTCTAGAACACTGAAGCAAGGAACACTGGTATCATTCTGATTCTAGAACACTGGTATAATAGTGATTCTGGTAAACTGAACCAAGGAACACTGGTATAATTCTATTCTAGAACAGTGGTATAATAGTGATTCTGGTAAACTGAACCAAGGAACACTGATATAATTCAGATTCTGGACCAGTGGTATAATGGTGATTCTAGAACACTGGTATAGTAGTGGTTGTGACTCACAGGGTTGATGGTGTTGACCAGTGGTATAATAGTGTATAGTATAGGTATATGGTGGTATATTGTGATAGTAACTCACAGGGTTGGTGTTGACCAGTGGTATAATAGTAGGTATATGGTGGTATATTGTTATAGAGACTCACAGGGTTGATGGTGTTGACCAGCTTGCGGGGCTTGCTGAACTGCATCAGGCTCTCTCTCAGGTTGTTGAGCGGGCCCTCCACCAGAACCTTCTGCTCCTTGTAGTAGTTGAGCAGGTGGTTCCACAGCGGCTGCTTGGACAGAGCCTTGGGGTTGCCAACGATGATCACTCCATACCTACACACACACACACACACACACACACACACACACACACACACACACACACACACACACACACACACACAGAGAGACAGACAGACACACAGGCACACACAGACAGACACACACAGGATTTAGAAATTACCCCCCCACGTCTGTGTTTTGTGTTTTCGCTGTTTAACACAGATATGACAACAACAAGATATACATATATAGATATATAATAATAGATATAACATATATTATGCATAATAGAGATGTAACAAGCCATGTTGCACAGGATTAAGATCGACAGACGACCTCTGCAATTATTAGAAATGACCAGATCCCCAGATAATACTGATCCTGTGTTAATAACCCTAATCCTAACCATGGAAGTAAGTAATGCCCATCACAACAGCTCAACACCACAGCCTTACAATGACCAGTCAGAATACACTGTTCATGAGCTGCCCTTAATGACATGTAACAACACTGGATCATTATGTTGAGACTTGTATCTAATCTAGTCAAGTAACACATTTCAGTTGCTGCCAAAGCAGAACGGGGACTGTACGAAACCTGTACTGCACATGAAGACAGAGATAATCATGGGAGGGGTCAGTAGTGATAGAGGTATGTGTCGGGTCAGTACTAGGCTCTGGTGAGGTAGGGGACAGTGATAGAGGTATGGGTCAGTAGTAATATGGGTCAGTAGTAATACGGGTCAGTACTTGGCTCTGGTGAGGTAGGGGACAGTGATAGAGGTATGGGTCAGTAGTAATATGGGTCAGTAGTAATACGGGTCAGTAGTAACACGGGTCAGTACTTGGCTCTGGTCAGCGCCACGTTGAGGCGTCGCGGGTCGTTGAGGAAGCCGATGCCCTGGTGCTCGTTGGCGCGGACGCAGGACAGGATGATGAAGTCCTTCTCCCGGCCCTGGAACGCGTCCACGCTGGCGATCTCCACTTCCTGTAGAGAGAGACAGGAGAGGACAGACAGGGTTTATATATGATCTACTTCCTGCAGAGAGAGAGCAGAAGGGTTGGTGGCACGTGTGTTTGTAGGTATGAAAAAAAAAATATATATATATATACACATGGTTCCCACACCTTCTGAAACATCAAATTCAAGCACCTTTCAAGGACTTTCAAGACTTAATTCCCTCAAATTCAAGGACCCAACACGGCATAGTTTGAGACAGATCTAGATGAGAGTTTATATAATAGGAACTATCCGCTCACAGACAACAATTAAAAAGAGAAGCTTGAATGTGTGAACACTAGATGGTCTCTTGCCTTCTCTACCACAGCACAGCTAAACAATAGAGCAATACAGAGACGTATTTACTAGTTGACGAGCTAAGTAAAACATGTTTGAATATAGATATTTTTTTAGAGAGAGAGAGAGGGGGTGGAATTCAAGCACTTTCAATGACCCATGTCTATTTTCTTCTCAAATTCACAAACATTCAAGGATTTCAAGGACCCATGGGAACCCTGTATATAATTAAGTTTGGTATTGTATTAGAGCAATATGTTGTGCTTGTTCACCTGGTAGAGCTTGGTGTGCAGGGAGCCGCTGAACTGCATGTACTGCACCAGGTAGGACCTCTGGCCCTCGTAGGGGGTGATGATGCCGATCTGGTCAGGCTTGGCCCCGGCCTTCAGCAGCCTGGTGGTGATCTTCTCCACGTTAGCTGCCTCAGTCCTGGAGGGGGGGAGGGAGGGAGAGAGGGGGAGAGGAGGTCATAACCAAATAAAGATAATAATAATAATAATAAAATAAAGATGAATTACTGAAAACCTGGTAGAAATGGACACAACATTTTAATGACAATACATGACAATTTTAATGACAATACATGACAATTTTAATGACAATACATGACCATTTTAATGACAATACATGACCATTTTAATGACAACACAATGTCTGCGCGTCTGGACTATACTGGGGCAGGGTTAGGGCTGCGATGTCTGCGTGTCTGGACCATACTGGGGCAGGGTTAGGGCTGCGTACCTGTTCAGGTAGGAGGTTCCAGAGCTGGCGATCTCCTCCTGTCCCTGCGTGACGTAGAAGTACATGGGCTTGTCTGGCTGCGGCCACTGGAAGTCAAACCCCTTCTTGATGCGGTCGGCTGGGTTAGGAGGGAGGACAGACACAACCTTCAACACCTCACACCTGATATTGACACAACCTTCAACACCTCACACTCTGCTGGACTGACACGTTGTTTGAAATTACCCATATTGGAGGAGCTTTTAACAACTGCCAGCTATTAACAACTGCCAGCTATTAACAACTGCTAACTATTACTAGTACAATAGAACGCTTATTATTCTCAACTGCCACTACTACTACAATAGAAAGTGAACTGATTTGGGTAAAAAAACAAAAACATTTCAGGTGTCATTATTAGTTAAAGGGCCGGTCTCACAGACAAGGCTTAATTAAGCCCTAGTCCTGGACTAAACCACACTTTACATCTCCATTGAAGATGACTATGTTTTTATTCTAGGATTAGAGGCTCAAGCCTTATGTGTGAAACCGGATCTGGGTTTAGCGAGCGTGTGTTGGCGTGTGTGTCGGTGCTGACCGGCGGTGACTCCGTTCTGCAGCGAGCCCTCGTAGAAGATGTTCGAGGGGAAGGCGCTGAGGGCCGGGTGCATGCGGTACTGGACCTGCAGGCGGATGGGCCGGATGCCCAGAACCACCAGGCGCTCAAACAGAGACTGGGACAGGCCCGCCTTGGCTGCCTTCTTACACATCACCACAGGCCCCAGCTGGCAGTGGTCCCCCACCAGGATGAGCTGGGGAGGGGGGGGGGAGGAGGAGGGAGGGGGAGAGGTGTGTTTTAACAATGGAGTGACCCGTCATCACTATTTAGTTACCAGTACATTCCTCTATCCTAGTGGTATGTCTTATAGTTTTATGCGTTGGTATTTATTTACCCATGGACCACTCTGGGGTTTCTAGATATCTGAAGATGTTTTTGTTTTAATGTGTGTGTGTGTGTGTGTGTGTGTGTGTGTGTGTGTGTGTGTGTAATGACAAGATGTGTATGCAAAGATCCCTGGGGGAGGAGTCAAATCAACATTTACATAAGTAACAGTACATTTGTTTGAAGAACAAAACAATTTACATTGCCAATCCCACATTGTGCTGTGTGTGTGTGTGTGTGTGTGTGTGTATACCTGCTTGGCCCCCAGCACCACAGGCACCATACACTCTGGCTCCGTGGCCTGGGTGCTCTCGTCTATCAGGATGGAGCGGAACTGCATCTTTGCCAGGCGGGGGTCCCCCGCCCCCACACAGGTGCAGCAGATCACATCAGCGTTCTGGAGGAGGGGGGGGGGAGAGAGGAGGGGGGGGGAGATGGACAGAGGAAGGGTTTGGATGGTGAGATCAGTGTCACGAAAAAAGGTGAACACACACATTGTTCAGCAGCTGGCTCTGCATCGTACCACACGTCACTTAGAGAGGAGGTCACATCCCCACAAGGTTGACAACTTTTACTGGTCTCCACTTCCCCTCGACACTTTCCCAAGTAAACGTACAACAACAAAAAGAAAAGAAAAGGAGGCATCCTAATGGAGGTGTGTTAAACAGATGTCTCTGCTCTCACCACGAGCAGGTCCCTCTCTAACCTAATGGAGGTGTGTGTTAGGGTTCTAGGTAATGCATGTGTGTTAGGGTTAGGGTTCTCACCACGAGCAGCTCTCTCTCTAACCTAATGGAGGTGTGTGTTAGGGTTCTAGGTAATGCATGCGTGTGTTAGGGTTAGGGTTCTCACCACGAGCAGGTCCCTCTCTAACCTAATGGAGGTGTGTGTTAGGGTTCTAGGTAATGCATGCGTGTGTTAGGGTTAGGGTTCTCACCACGAGCAGGTCCCTCTCTAACCTAATGGAGGTGTGTGTTAGGGTTCTAGGTAATGCATGTGTGTTAGGGTTAGGGTTCTCACCACGAGCAGGTCCCTCTCTAACCTAATGGAGGTGTGTGTTAGGGTTCTAGGTAATGCATGTGTGTTAGGGTTAGGGTTCTCACCACGAGCAGGTCGCTCTCTAACCTAATGGAGGTGTGTGTTAGGGTTCTAGGTAATGCATGTGTGTTAGGGTTAGGGTTCTCACCATGAGCAGCTCTCTCTCGGCGGTGCGTTTCAGGGCCCGGTAGCGTTTCTCGTCAGCGGAGGACAGCTCCCCGGTCTCATCCTTCAGCTGCTGCAGCTTCTGGAGCTCAGGCATGCTGGGGGGGGGGGGCAGAGAGGTGGGGGGGGGGAGACAGAGAGGTGAGCACTCAGTTTGCTGTAACCACAACAGAGCCCATTCACAATGCTAGTAGTAGAAACCCCGTCTCCCAGCATGCCCTGCTCCTACCTGTCCATGTTGCTGATCTGGTTGTGCAGCGCCAGGAAGGAGACAGGAGAGTCGATGGCCTCTCTGCTCTTGGCGCAGAGCCTCACCACCTTCAGCCCCGTCTGGTGGATCTTCTCTGTCAGCTGGTCCACCGCAATGTTGCTGGGAGCGCACACCAGCACCGGCCTACAGGACCCACAATGCACTGGGTTAAAATGGTAAATGGAGCACTAATATAGACGCCTTATTCCAAAACGCTTCACAACGGCCTCTCATTCACCCATTCACACACACATTCACACACCAATGGCGTCAAGCTGCCATGCAAGGCGCCGGCCGGCCCGCTCACTGGGAGCAATTTGGGGTTCAGTGTCTTGCCCAAAGACACTTCGACATGTGGCCAGTCGGGGTTCGAACCACCGATCTGCTGACCTTGCGATCATTAGACGCCGGCTCTACCTCCTGAGACACAGCCTCTACCTCCTGAGACACAGCCTCTACCTCCTGAGACACAGCCTCTACCTCCTGAGACACAGCCTCTACCTCCTGAGACACAGCCTCTCCCTCCTGAGACACAGCCTCTCCCTCCTGAGACACAGCCTCTACCTCCTGAGACACAGCCTCTACCTCCTGAGACACAACCTCTACCTCCTGAGACACAGCCTCTACCTCCTGAGACACAGCCTCTACCTCCTGAGACACAGCCGCCCCGCAACGGGTTATAACATAAACATAGAACATCGATGACATCATGTGGTCATTCATAACGTTCTCCTCCCCTCCCCTCCCCTCCCCTCCTCTCTCTCGTACCCGTTGCCCTGCCTGGCCAGGTGGTAGACGATGGTGGCGGAGGTGACGGTCTTCCCCGTGCCGGGGGGGCCCTGGATCAGGCTGAGGGGCCTCTGCAGCACCGTCTTCACTGCATACACCTGCACACGCACACGCACACACACACACACACACACACACACACACAGACAGACAGAAAGACAGAAAGACAGACAACACATACATTAAACATTCACCACTTTTCACAAAGATTAAAGTATAAAACCAGCAACACATTCACAAGTCATTTATCTTTTTTAACTCCCAGTTTAAATCCCCCACATCATAAGAGGTAAGTAAGGCATAATCCAAATGTGTTAAAACGTCTCAAATCCTTTCAAAACGGTTGTAAACTTTGCTCTGAAGTGTTGTTGCAGTCTAGGGGTTAGGGTTAGGTGAGGTGCGTGTGGAGGAGCAGACCTGAGAGCGGTTGAGGTCAGGGTCAAGGTTAGGGTCAGGGTCAGAGTCAGGGTCAGGTACCTGGGAGTGGTTGAGGTCCGGCAGGCCCTGGGCTGTGAAGCGTTTGGGCAGCTGACACTTGATGATGACGTCCTCCACCTCGTGGCCCAGCAGCTTGTGGTAGATGTACCCCGACACCGACGTCTCGTCCACCGCAAACGTCTTCAGGGCGCTCTGCATTCTGCAACCACGCAGGGGACAAACATATCAACAATAATAATATCTTACATTTATATAGCGCCTTTCAAGGAACCCAAGGACGCTTTACAAATGTACAGAAAGACAAAGCCAAAAACTAAACTATTCTTTTTTTTGTTTATTTAAATGGGACAACAGACAGTCATTGACTCCCCCTAAATTAGCTGGGTAGCTAAACTACATCAGCAGTACCTGGGCAGGTAGATACACAGGGGAATTACGGCCTCAGATGTTATAAACATTGAGTTGAAAACAGAACTACAGGACAAACTTCACACTTTACACTCAAGAAAACATTACATCCTAAAAACATGTTTTGGCTCTATGTGTCTAAGTAAGGGCCAAAGGCCTCGGCGGTTAAGAGGAACACAGTTCCACAGTTTGAGCGCCTGATCCCTTTGATCTTATATGACTCAAGTGACGTAAATGTCAGGGGGGGTAGAGGACTGTTATCTTACCTGTCAAAGGAAGTGGACTTCCACACAAAATCCACCTGGAAGTTGTGGGGGATCTCCACCGGGGCGCCCACGCTGCTGCGCAGCTCTATAGCTATCTCATCTCCATAGTCTTTCACAAAGGGTGCTAAGGAAATAAGTACAGCAAAATAGCCTTTCCTCGTGGAATGAATGACAGACAGAGAGAAGCAGAAAACCTTTTACTCCAAACAGTCAGGAAGGAAGAAAAGGACTACAGGAGGGCTGTAGTTTCTCAAGCGTACGTTAAAGCTAGACTCCGGAACTTTGTTGGATTTCTCTACATGCATACTTAGTACAATCCCATCAAAAAATGTGATGTTCGATTATCAAATCCATTTTGCTCCAACACACACACAAGCCTACTGTGGGTGCATTTGACCCTGCTTCTATGAAACCAAAAAGGGTAATTTTGGTAGAGGGAAAGAGAGGGCATTTTGAAAGATAAAGAATTGGATTTAAAAACAAGCAGAGCCATGACAGAGGTTCACTCAAGGTAGATCACCACTTCTCTTCTTGAAAGCCTAAACAAAGGACAACAACCTTGTCTCCATTGTTTCCAGGAAGGCGCAAGATTGCACTCATAAAGGTAGTTCATACCATGTCATGTTCCGAGCATTTCAAACCATTCAAAATATTGTTTCATCCAACTAAAAAGCAGTACTAGTGTTCTCATGCACAGAAATACGTTTTGCTCCAGAGTCTAGCTTTAAAAGAAGACGGTTCAGTATGGGGGGGGACATGGAAGCTTCTCCTGATTAAAATGTTGATATCGGTCAATCAAATATAATATAATTCTCAACCATTAACGTGACGTGCTCAACTCCCTGATTTCTGTTGGTTAATTGGCAACCAATAAAAACCTCTTGAGCTTTTGTGACATGAAGCAAGAATCTAAATCGGCTGGTTAGTTAGTTTCACTTCACTTTGCGTCAACTATGTCTTTCCTGTGAGCCTGTCTGGGAAACAGAAACAGAGAGAGAGAGAGAGAGGGGTGGCTCCTAGCCTGCTGTAAAGGGACCACACACAGAGAGGGTGGTATGAAGGCAGAGCAGGTAGGTTAAAGGGACCACATAGAGAGGGTGGTATGAAGGCAGAGCAGGTAGGTTAAAGGATACTGTCCGGGACTTTGATGACGTGGCCGATGCCCTTCCACAGGGGCGCCAGGTCTCCCTTGTAGCGCAGGCAGATCTCGTCTCCCTGCATCAGCCGCATGTCTGCAGGACCCCCCAGACCCCCACAGAGACACAAGTCAGAACACACACCCAGCAGACTCAGACCATATGAATAATGGGTAAAAAGAAAAAAATGAGGCTAAAAATACAATACCATACAGTGGACACACAACACAAAAACAAACACACACACACACACACACACACACACACACACACACGCACACACGCGCGCGCACGCCACCGGGGATGAGGGTGTGTGAGGCAGGGTTCTCTAGCAGAGGCAGAGGGGTGAGAGAGGATGAGGGTGTGTGAGGCAGGGTTCTCTAGCAGAGGCAGAGGGGTGAGAGAGGATGAGGGTGTGAGAGGCAGGGTTCTCTAGCAGAGGCAGAGGGGTGAGAGAGGATGAGGGTGTGTGATGCAGGGTTCTCTATCAGAGGCAGAGGGGTGAGAGAGGATGAGGGTGTGAGAGGCAGGGTTCTCTAGCAGAGGCAGAGGGGTGAGAGAGGATGAGGGTGTGTGATGCAGGGTTCTCTATCAGAGGCAGAGGGGTGAGAGAGGATGAGGGTGTGTGATGCAGGGTTCTCTATCAGAGGCAGAGGGGTGAGAGAGGATGAGGGTGTGTGATGCAGGGTTCTCTAGCAGAGGCAGAGGGTATAGAGAGGATGAGGGTGTGTAATGCAGGGTTCTCTAGCAGAGGCAGAGGGGTGAGAGAGGATGAGGGTGTGTGATGCAGGGTTCTCTAGCAGAGGCAGAGGGGTGAGAGAGGATGAGGGTGTGTGAGGCAGGGTTCTCTATCAGAAGCAGAGGGGTGAGAGAGGATGAGGGTGTGTGATGCAGGGTTCTCTAGCAGAGGCAGAGGGGTGAGAGAGGATGAGGGTGTGTGCTGCAGGGTTCTATGCAGAGGCAGAGGGGTGAGAGAGGATGAGGGTGTGTGAGGCAGGGTTCTCTATCAGAAGCAGAGGGGTGAGAGAGGATGAGGGTGTGTGATGCAGGGTTCTCTAGCAGAGGCAGAGGGGTGAGAGAGGATGAGGGTGTGAGATGCAGGGTTCTCTAGCAGAGGCAGAGGGGTGAGAGAGGATGAGGGTGTGAGATGCAGGGTTCTATGCAGAGGCAGAGGGGTGAGAGAGGATGAGGGTGTGTGCTGCAGGGTTCTATGCAGAGGCAGAGGGGTTAGAGAGAAGCTGGAGGGTTTACCTCCTGAGTCAGTCTTGGGCAGAGAGAAGTAAGCGATCCTCTTCTTGTTCAGGCCCAGGTCCCACCTGACCGTGATGTTGTCCTGGGTCTGCGGAGGGTTCCAGAACATCAGCACAAATGAGTCATACTGCTGGTTAACATAAAAGAAAACTTGACTACACCCCCCCCCCCCCTCCTGTGTACAAGCATAATATTGTCTTTAAACATTATCTGCTGATGTTGTTTAGTCTTTAAGGTCTGTAGAAGGTTCTAGTTCCTACCTGGGGTGTTTAAGGTCAGTAGAAGGTTCTAGTTCCTACCTGGGACTCTTTGAGCTTCTTGTCGTAGTCGGCCTCCAGCTTGACCAGCGGTCCGAAGATGTTCTGGTACTGGTAGGCGTCCTCGTAGCGCAGCAGCACGTGCTGGGGCTCCTCGTCCACGCCGGGCTTCTCCAGGTCCTCCAGGGTGGCCGTGGGGTTGTCCTACAGGGGAGGGGGGGGAGGGGCAGCTTTAAGCTCTCATTCACGTCCACATAATGTCCCCTCACTGTTCCCCACAATGCTATTTAAGGGGGTCAGGTGTTATTTCATTGGGACCATTTCTCAAATTGCCTGTTCTCAATGATAGCCAGCCAGCCAGCCAGTCATTCAGTCATTCAGTCAGCCAGGCAGCCAGCCGGTCAGCCAGCCAGCCAGTCAGCCAACCAGCCAGTCAGCCAGCTGGTCAGTCAGTCAGCCAGTTAGCCAGCCAGTCAGCCAGTCAGCCAACCAGCCAGCCAACCAGCCAACCAACCAGCCAGCCAGTCAGTCAACCAACCAGTCAGCCAGCCAGTCAGTCAGCCAGTCAGCCAACCAGCCAGCCAACCAGCCAACCAACCAGCCAGCCAGTCAGTCAGTCAACCAACCAGTCAGTCAGCCAGCCAGTCAGCCAGTCAGTCAGTCAGTCAGCCGACCAACCAACCAGTCACCCAGCCACCCAGTGTTCCGGTACCTTCCAGAGCTCCTCCAGCTTGTTGATCTGCTGGGCGGTGATCTGTCTGGCCCTCAGCTGCTCCTGCTCTGAGGGGATCTTCACCAGCCAGGACAGGAAGCAGCGGTCCTGGATCAGCGGCTGCCACTGGGAGCTGTCCCAGTTGATGTCCTTCAGGCTGCTCTGGCTGGCGCACGGCTGTCTGGGGGGGGGGCAGAAGGAGTGGTAAATGGTAAATGTACGGACTTATATAGCACCGTATCCCATTCACACACACATTCGCACACCAATGGCGACCAAGCTGCCATGCAAGGCGCCGGCCCGCTCACTGGGAGCAATTTGGGGTTCAGTGTCTTGCCCAAGGACACTTCGACATGTGGCCAGCCGGGGCTCGAACCGCCGATCTTATGATCATTAGACGGCGGCTCTACCTCCTGAGACACATCCGCCTCTAGGTATAAATAGTGTTGAGTATTCCAGTCAGACATGCCTGTGGTAGGCAGCATAGTGTTGTCATGTGTCAGTGCCAGTACAGTGTCGTGTGTTTTCAGAATGAATCACAATTTATTTATTTTTCTTTCGCTTTCTTGATTCTCAGTTCTGTATGAAACATGCAGGATTCTGGGTGAACACCACTTCTGCTCGCGGCAGTGCAGAACAGGAGAGGCGTGGCTCTAACGTCTTATAAACGTCATAAAAAAATACGATTCTACAACAGCATGTTTGGATACTGGATTCTCAACAACCCACAGTTCAGACCGCATTTCCAGTATCAATGCGCCTCCCAATCAGTCTGATTAAGAACACCTGTGCTGACCTACAATGCAATGGTTGATCTTGTTTATGGGACTATATTCTGTGGCGGAAGGATATATGTATTCCGAAACGATTAATGATTGTAAATACATGAATTTAATGTTACAACTGTGTATTTATTTTTTAGATTATGCGGTGGCTGTTGTAGAAAAGCAATGTACCATTGGAGGGCTTGGCCTCGTGCCACAACCCTGTACCAGTGGTAAATGAGTCCACAACCCCCTTCCTCTCATGGTCAATTAATTCCTTTTATGTCAGTGAGATTAAGCTGGTGGTAAAATGATATTGTATCATATTGTACAGATAAGGCTTAAGCCTAGTCCTGGACTTAATCACACTTTCAATGTAAAATCTCCATTGAAGATGATTTTTAGTCTACGTCTGTAAGACCGGCCCATAGTGGAGGACAGGAGTGCAACAGGTAAGATGAGTCAGGCTCAGGTTCCAAATGGGAAATTTACTACAAATATTATATTATGTTACTGGTAACAACCAGGGTAGGTTTAGGATGGACAATGTTAACATGCAGCAGTCTGCACTGGACTTCTTAGATCAGACCAACTTAGGATATTGGTTATTTTGGCAGCCTGAGATGAGTGATTAGTGTCAGGGGGGGGGTTAGGGTTAGGGGGGTTCACCCACATGGTTTTCCATTCTAGCCAGATGATGAGGATGTGTTTTCTTACTTTCTAAGTGACGTGACTTATAAAGTGAGAACGTTTTAGAAATTATTATAACTTAGAAAGTAAAAACAGGAGAATTGCGTGGACCACTATGCAAACAGATATAGCCCCCTGAAAGTCTGGGAGAATTTATCCTAAATGATTCTATATGACTATTCTCTAGCCCCGTTCTCCTTTCTCTAACACAAGTCAGCAGGACACCAAAGCATCAATTCTATCATCATAATAATCATAATAATGACATTTAGATGACATTTTTATCCAAAGTGATACATTGCATACATTTCAGTATATGGTCCCAGCGGGAATCGAACCCACAACCTAAGCTCCATTCTTCACCAGCTGAGCCACAGAGGAGCGTGTATGAGCGTAGCCATGAGAAACCTGTCATAGATATTCAAGGACTCCAAAGCCCCCTGTTCTCCAGCTAATACAAACCAGCAGGACACAAACACATCACTTCTATGGCCTCAGCTGGTACATGTGGATATATACAGTATATGCCATTTAGCTGACACTTTTATCCAAAGCGACTTACATTGCAGTGAGTGTATACATTTTTCAGTATAGATGGTCCCAGCAGGAATCGAACCCACAACCTAAGCGTTGTTAGCACCATGCTCTACCAGCTGAGCCACAGAGGAACACAGAGGACCACAGAGGACCACAGAGGACCACAGAGGACCACAGAGGAACACAGAGGACCACAGAGGAACACAGAGGACCACAGAGGACCACAGAGGAACACAGAGGACGACAGAGGAACACAGAGGAACACAGAGGACCACAGAGGACCACAGAGGACCACAGAGGAACACAGAGGAACACAGAGGAACACAGAGGACCACAGAGGAACACAGAGGAACACAGAGGAACACAGAGGACCACAGAGGACCACAGAGGAACACAGAGGAACACAGAGGAGGACAGAGGAGGACAGAGGAACACAGAGGACCACAGGACCACAGAGGACCACAGAGGACCACAGAGGAACACAGGACCACAGAGGACCACAGAGGAACACAGAGGACCACAGAGGACCACAGAGGACCACAGAGGACCACAGAGGAACACAGAGGACCACAGAGGAACACAGAGGACCACAGAGGAACACAGAGGACCACAGAGGAACACAGAGGACCACAGAGGAACACAGAGGAACACAGAGGAACACAGAGGACCACAGAGGACCACAGAGGAACACAGAGGAGGACAGAGGACCACAGAGGAACACAGAGGACCACAGAGGACCACAGAGGACCACAGAGGACCACATACCTGCACAGCAGCACCACCACGGAGTCGGCCTTGGCGGGGATGAATCCCAGCAGGAAGACGTTGCGGCAGCCACAGTTGTAGCACTCCAGCACCGTCTCCCCCAGCGGGCCGTCCTTGTGCAGAGTCACCTCCTTACACTTGGCTCTCACCAGGTGGTTCACAATGTGGCTGGATCAGAGCAACGACAACCAGTTAACCTCATATCACACACAACAACACAACAACCAGTTAACCTCATATCACACACAACAACCAGTTAACCTCATATCACACACAACAACCAGTTAACCTCATATCACACAACAACAACACAGCAACCAGTTAACCTCATATCACACACAACAACAACCAGTTAACCTCATATCACACACAACAACAACCAGTTAACCTCATATCACACACAACAACACAACAACCAGTTAACCTCATATCACACACAACAACCAGTTAACCTCATATCACACAACAACACGACAACCAGTTAACCTCATATCACACAACAACACGACAACCAGTTAACCTCATATCACACAACAACACAACAACCAGTTAACCTCATATCACACAACAACAACACAACAACCAGTTAACCTCATATCACACAACAACACAACAACCAGTTAACCTCATATCACACAACAACAACAACCAGTTAACCTCATATCACACAACAACACAACAACCAGTTAACCTCATATCACACAACAACACAGCAACCAGTTAACCTCATATGACACAACAACAACACAACAACCAGTTAACCTCATATCACACAACAACAACAACCAGTTAACCTCATATCACACAACAACACAACAACCAGTTAACCTCATATCACACAACAACAACAACAACAACAACAACCAGTTAACCTCATATCACACAACAACAACAACCAGTTAACCTCATATCACACACAACACCACAGCAAACAGGTTCAGTTTTAGTACACGAGACGAGCCTGGTACGTACCTTCCAGATGTATTGCCGCGTCCATTGCAGAACCACTTCTTGCTGGTGTTGCAGTACACCACACACGCAGGGTCGTGAATACCGCAGTAACTAAAAAACACAATAGTGAAATGTTCACAACCCCTTTACTCAGTTTACTGTATCTTATTGTTATTATTACTGGAGCACTTTGAGCTGCAACGTTTGCAGGAAAAGCGCTATACAAATAAAAGTTATTTTTCTAATTATCATCTACTTAGAGTTTGAAGTGGGAGTATACAAAGCAATAACAGAGGCAGACGTCAGTAGAAATTAGGCAACAGGAGAACTCAAACTCAAATGCGCTGTGTTGTGTGTTTGGCCATGATAGTCTAGCGATTTAAATCATTTCTGGGATGCATGTGAGATGGATCATGCCATTCGGTTGTTAAGTCGTGACGTGTTTCCGGGTCCAAAGTTGGCTGAGGCGCTCTCTTCGAAATGCCTCAGTAATAATAATAATTCATTATATTTATATAGCGCTTTTCCGAGGCTCAAAGACGCTGACAAATATGGGGAAAACGGGAAAGTGCTGCTGTGTCCCTTGTTGTATGAATAGATCCCAGTCTAAAAAACGATTGAACTGTCATTCTACCGCTGTAGTACACTGGTACACTGGTGCAGGGAATTTCTGGTTTGGACCCGGAAATTGCTAAACGTCACGTTTGACATCAGACTTAACAACCGAATTGCTCTGCCCTCCTACCTGCAGGCGTGCAGCGGCAGGTCTTTGGTGTAGTAGGTGTCCTCCTCATCCTCCTCAAAGTTGAGCTCCGCCAGCAGCTGGCTGGCCTTGGCCACGGACTCGTCCACTCCTCCGTTATGCAGCGCCTCATCAGGCCCGTTCACCTGCAGACAGGACCAGGTTACCACGGCGACCAGGACAGAACACAATAACTTTTACATTATATTATTTTAGTAGTTTTTTTCCTGAGTTTCTCATATTTTTCTTTTTGTTGACAGATACAGTAGAGATTTTGACAGGAAGGATGTGAGAGAGAGAGAGAGAGAGAGAGAGAGAGAGAGAGAGAGAGAGAGAGAGAGAGAGAGAGAGAGAGAGAGAGGAGGGATGACATGCAGGTCATGTCCACGGCCGGAATCGAACCGGGAACCCTGCGGTTACGTCACGTGGTCAACGCTTAGTCCACACTACGCCACCTAAGCGCCCCACATTTACATTTTGGGCATTTAGCAGACGCCTTATTCCAAAGCGACTTACAATCAATCAACATTTGACTAAGCAAGTGAATCATCAATCCACCAGCCGTAGCAGGAAGTGTAATCTAGCTCAGGCCCGGGGCCGTTGGCAGCCTCCGTGATAGAAGGAAAACGTTTTTAAATTAAAAAAAATAAAATACATAGACACTGGAGAACAGGGAGACAGTACAAGGGGGGGCAGTAGAAGTCTTAGGGGACACAGTAAAGGGGAAAAGCGGGTGCCTCAGGAGAGGCAGTTGCCATGGACACCATGGTTGTTACCTTGTACCAATAACGGCCTTTCAAAGCTTCAACCTTAACTGGACTGTCTGTTTCTCCTTTAACAGATCATGTGTAGCTGAACGGCTAAGTATGAGAACTAACACTCGTGGTATATGAGGAGTAACTATATCCGACATTGGAAAGTGTGTCTGGGGGCTGGTTGTTGTACAAATCTGCAGGTGGGTTTACATAGAACCGATAACTGAAAAACGAAAGCTAAATAATAATGTGATTGTTAGTATACACTAGTGTGGACTGTCTGTCCACCTGTCTGCCTGTCTGTCTGTCTGTCTGTCTGCCTGTCTGTCTGCCTGTCTGTCTGTCTGCCTGTCTGTCTGTCTGTCTGTCTGTCTAGTGTACACCATCAAGTAGCCTACTGCAACACTGAGGGCGAGGGTCCCAGACACAGAACACATGATGGGATTCCATTGAGAGCTTTAGCTTAGAATCATGTATCCCTTAGTATTACACTATAACATACTGAATCATTAGAATCATTTATCCCTTAGTATTACACCACTAACATACTGAATCATTAGAATCATTTATCCCTTAGTATTACACTAACATACTGAATCATTAGAATCATTTATCCCTTAGTATTACACTAACATACTGAATCATGAGAATCATTTATCCCTTAGTATTACACTAACATACCGAATCATTAGAATCATTTATCCCTTAGTATTACACTAACATACTGAATCATTAGAATCATTTATCCCTTAGTATTACACTAACATACTGAATCATTAGAATCATTTATCCCTTAGTATTACACTAACATACTGAATCATTAGAATCATTTATCCCTTAGTATTACACTAACATACTGAATCATTAGAATAATTTATCCCTTAGTATTACACTAACATACTGAATCATTAGAATCATTTATCCCTTAGTATTACACTAACATACTGAATCATTAGAATCATTTATCCCTTAGTATTACACTAACATACTGAATCATTAGAATCATTTATCCCTTAGTATTACACTAACATACTGAATCATTAGAATCATTTATCCCTTAGTATTACACTAACATACTGAATCATTAGAATCATTTATCCCTTAGTATTACACTAACATACTGAATCATTAGAATCATTTATCCCTTAGTATTACACTAACATACTGAATCATTAGAATCATGTATCCCTTAGTATTACACTAACATACTGAATCATTAGAATCAGTTATCCCTTAGTATTACACTAACATACTAAATCATTAGAATCATTTATCCCTTAGTATTACACTAACATACTGAATCATTAGAATCATTTATCCCTTAGTATTACACTAACATACTGAATCATTAGAATCATTTATCCCTTAGTATTACACTAACATACTGAATCATTAGAATCATTTATCCCTTAGTATTACACTAACATACTGAATCATTAGAATCATTTATCCCTTAGTATTACACTAACATACTGAATCATTAGAATCATTTATCCCTTAGTATTACACTAACATACTGAATCATTAGAATCATTTATCCCTTAGTATTACACTAACATACTGAATCATTAGAATCATTTATCCCTTAGTATTACACTAACATACTGAATCATTAGAATCATTTATCCCTTAGTATTACACTAACACACTGAATCATTAGAATCAGTTATCCCTTAGTATTACACTAACATACTGAATCATGAGAATCATTTATCCCTTAGTATTACACTAACATACTGAATCATTAGAATCATGTATCCCTTAGTATTACACTAACATACTGAATCATTAGAATCAGTTATCCCTTAGTATTACACTAACATACTAAATCATTAGAATCATTTATCCCTTAGTATTACACTAACATACTGAATCATTAGAATCATTTATCCCTTAGTATTACACTAACATACTGAATCATTAGAATCATTTATCCCTTAGTATTACACTAACATACTGAATCATTAGAATCATTTATCCCTTAGTATTACACTAACATACTGAATCATTAGAATCATTTATCCCTTAGTATTACACTAACATACTGAATCATTAGAATCATTCATCCCTTAGTATTACACTAACATACTGAATCATTAGAATCATTTATCCCTTAGTATTACACTAACATACTGAATCATTAGAATCATTTATCCCTTAGTATTACACTAACATACTGAATCATTAGAATCATTTATCCCTTAGTATTACACTAACATACTGAATCATTAGAATCATGTATCCCTTAGTATTACACTAACATACTGAATCATTAGAATCATTTATCCCTTAGTATTACACTAACATACTGAATCATTAGAATCATTTATCCCTTAGTATTACACTAACATACTGAATCATTAGAATCATTTATCCCTTAGTATTACACTAACATACTGAATCATTAGAATCATTTATCCCTTAGTATTACACTAACATACTGAATCATTAGAATCATTTATCCCTTAGTATTACACTAACATACTGAATCATTAGAATCATTTATCCCTTAGTATTACACTAACATACTGAATCATTAGAATCATTTATCCCTTAGTATTACACTAACACACTGAATCATTAGAATCAGTTATCCCTTAGTATTACACTAACATACTGAATCATGAGAATCATTTATCCCTTAGTATTACACTAACATACTGAATCATTAGAATCATTTATCCCTTAGTATTACACTAACATACTGAATCATTAGAATCATTTATCCCTTAGTATTACACTAACATACTGAATCATTAGAATCATTTATCCCTTAGTATTACACTAACATACTGAATCATTAGAATCATTTATCCCTTAGTATTACACTAACATACTGAATCATTAGAATCATTTATCCCTTAGTATTACACTAACACACTGAATCATTAGAATCAGTTATCCCTTAGTATTACACTAACACACTGAATCATTAGAATCATTTATCCCTTAGTATTACACTAACATACTGAATCATGAGAATCATTTATCCCTTAGTATTACACTAACATACTGAATCATTAGAATCATTTATCCCTTAGTATTACACTAACATACCGAATCATTAGAATCATTTATCCCTTAGTATTACACTAACATACTGAATCATTAGAATCATTTATCCCTTAGTATTACACTAACATACTGAATCATGAGAATCATTTATCCCTTAGTATTACACTAACACACTGAATCATTAGAATCATTTATCCCTTAGTATTACACTAACATACTGAATCATTAGAATCATTTATCCCTTAGTATTACACTAACATACTGAATCATTAGAATCAGTTCATTGAAAAGATTCGTTCACCGAATTGTTCAGCAGTAGTTGGCTACTTGTTACCAGAGCTCCGACGAGCCGTGGCGAAAACGGCTTGTAGTAGTAGGCTAATGTAGGTAGCTAGCTAGCTATCATTCCAGTTAATGCTAAGCTAGCCAGCTAGCTCTACTAAGCTCCATCATAACACTAGCTGGTCAGTAAAGCCAGAGCAGGGCTCATGTTGTCCAGCAGAGATTCATCTAATAACACTCTCAGCCCCCCGTGTTAGTACGTTCAGTCAGGACCAGGACATCACCGACACGCTGACTTAACTCCAGTTACTCAATCAGCCAGCTAACTGTTGTTAGCATCATCCTAGCCTCCTAGCCTGTTAGCTGCTAGTAGAGGTTAGCTAGCAGAGGGCTGTGAGTGACGCGCGGGCTCAGTATCTTAGGCGGCAAGAAGCAGAGCGTTGTTTTCTCTTAGGCTAGGCTAAGTTAGCTTAGCTTAGGTACCTGGTTCTGGTCCAGGGTGGTCTGGCTAAGTTAGCTTAGTTAGCTCGCTGAATGTTGACGGTACCTGGGTGTCCAGGGTGCTCTGGCTCTAGGTCTGGCCCGGGGTCTTACCTGGGTGTCCAGGGCGGTCTGGCTCTGGGTCTTACCTGGGTGTCCAGGGTGCTCTGGCTCTGGGTCTGGCCCGGGGTCTTACCTGGGTGTCCAGGGTGCTCTGGCTCTGGGTCTGGCCCGGGGTCTTACCTGGGTGTCCAGGGTGCTCTGGCTCTGGGTCTGGCCCCCCTGGGTCTGGCTGGGCAGGGTGAAGTCGGTGAACTCGTAGTCGGAGCCCTGGGTGTCGCCCCCCGGGTGGAGCAGCCCCCTCATCCCCTCCGCCCCGCCGACCCCCTCCAGGACCCCCATCCCCTCCTCTCCCTCCGGGTCCAGGAAGGTGAGCGTCTGGCTGCTCGGCCCGTACGCCTCCACACTCATCTCCTCTCCGCGACAGACACACTTAAACACTTAAATCCGTGTAAGTTAACGTAATTAACACGATCAAGATAGAAGAATCGTCGTGTGTTTCAATGGTGGATGTTTCTGATTCAGATTAAGTGACGGTTGGCTGGTTTGGCTCGAGCGCTGTTGTGATTATTTGAATCCAAACAAACGTTCGATTTTAGAACCTAGAAAATAAACGGAAAACACACACAGCTCGAGACGAGAAGAGAGCCTCGCGCAACTCCTCAACGGCAAAACAGTGACGCACTTCCCCCGAGCGCCACAGAACGTGAGTGCGTAGTGCGCAAAACAGACAGTGACGTGTACACACGATGTGGAAATAAAGAGGTAGCTACATGTTTGCATCTTAAAAGAAGAGTTCTTTATACAGGCCAAAAGTTTAGACACACCTTCTCATTCAATGCGTTTCCTTTATTTTCATGACTATTAAGTACATTGTAGATTCTCACTGAAGGCATCAAAACTATGAATGAACACATGTGGAATGATGTACTTAACAATAAAGTGTGAAATAACTCTAAATATGTCTTATATTTTAGATTCCTCAAAGTAGCCACCCTTTGCTTTGTTGTTGTTAATAAAATATATAATAATAATATTAAATATAATATGTGTTAATAATAATATGTTATTATATATATTTAATATTATTATTATATATTTTATTAACAACAACAACATTTTATTAACAACAAAAAAGCAAAGGGTGGCTACTTTGAGGAATCTAAAATATAAGACATATTTAGAGTTATTTCACACTTTATTGTTAAATACATAATTCCTATGTGTTCATTCATAGTTTTGATGCCTTCAGTGAGAATCTACAATGTACCAAATAGTCATGAAAATAAAGGAAACGCATTGAATGAGAAGGTGTGTCCAAACTTTTGGCCTGTACTGTATATACAGTATATGTTACGGTACATGTGGGAAAACTAGGGTTAGGGTTAGGTGCTAGGGTGCTAGGTTTAAGGTTAGGTTTAAGGTTAGGGTTAAGGTTAAGGTTAGGGTTAGGGTAAGGGATAGACATGCCAGCATGTACCAAGTCACCCTAGCACCTAACCCTAGTATTCCCACATGTACCGTAACATATATAATATATTCTTTTACCTAACATATGGATGGAGGAATAATCAAAGTATTATAAAGACATGCACAAGAGACGACATTTTGATATCATTATTTAGTTTCATTTATTAAAATATGAAGGGGACAAGTAATTCTTTCATAATCAATTTCAATTTTGGGTTACAAAACCATAGCTCAGATCAAAGCCAGATAGGTCTGGAAAAATATCCATTTACAGGGGAATTGTATATAAATCTTGAAGTCATAATCATAGTATACATACAAGAGCAACATTTAGAAAGGGGGGCACTTATGAGGTAGGTACACATTTTGGGAGAAAAGCATGTTTCAGTCTTATGCAGTAAATTGTAGTACATTTCTATAAAACCGACACAGTAGAAAGTACATCTTCCTTTCCACAACACTTTATTTCAACAAGGCACAGGTAAGCAGACTGGACCAAGGGGAACTGGTCACCTCATGTGTTACAAAAATAAAATAAAAACGTTCTTAAGGGACATGAAAGGCTTTTACATCCGTGAGTCAGAGACTTTTTTGGGCAACTCAAGAGCGTGCTGTTTCACACCTTCATTTATAATCTCATTAATTAATTATTTCAATATATATATATATAGATAGATTACAGAAACATTTGTAATAACCAGGGTAGTTAGGTTAAAGTACATAAACTAAAATTGTTCACGACTCAATGGAAAGACCACTTAACAATGTTAGCCACAAAACAAACAGAAATCATAAATCATATATTATACAAGCCAACTCTTTTAGTAAAAGAAGCAGAACAGTTTATCACAGTATGCAAATGCTGTACAATTTGATCTGGATCAGCTCTATGTTATTGTGTGGTTGGACCACTAGAGTGTTACTGTGTGGTTGGACCACTAGAGTGTTATTGTGTGGTTGGACCACTAGAGTGTTATTGTGTGGTTGGACCACTAGAGTGTTACTGTGTGGTTGGACCACTAGAGTGTTATTGTGTGGTTGGACCACTAGAGTGTTACTGTGTGGTTGTACCACTAGAGTGTTATTGTGTGGTTGGACCACTAGAGTGTTACTGTGTGGTTGGACCACTAGAGTGTGGCGTAGCTGTGAGGCGGTTGCCTACAACACAGCAGGGTAGAGGACATTAGGGTAAATAATAAAGCTATCACATGTTGGGCCGTTTCACAGACAAGGCTTAGGCCTCGTCCTGGACTAACTAAACACGTTCAATGTGAAATCTCCTTTGAAAAAGCTTCTTAGTCTGGGGTTAGGCCTTGTCTGTGAAACCAGCCTATTGACTCTAGGATTAGACTGGAGAATGATTGCTAACCAAATATTCAGACGAACAATTGAACAAAAGTGTGAGTTGTTATAACATCTTCAACAGGGAATATCTACATTGTCCAGAATATAGCCTGTCAAGTAAAAAAATGCTACCAATGACATCAATTCAATTGAGGAAATTTCTCACAGTTGAAAATGTTCAGCTGACTAAAAATCTTAACTCATAATGACAATGACCAAGACGCCAGTAACACGTATCAAACAAACACATCAGGGACACGCTTATCAAACAAACATCAGATCCCAACTTTGGGATTTTCACATTTGATCCCTTTCAGACAATTCTCTTCAGTTTCCTGGGGGCAAAGCCCCCCCCAGCCCCCCCCCCCCGATCACTGGAACCCCTCAGTCCTGACACGCACACTCTCTGTCTCTGAGCTGCCGTGTGTGTCACACGCTCAATCAATGTGCAACGCAGTTAATTGGCCTGAGTTCCAGTGAAGGATGGTGCTGTGATGTCACAGTGGACTGAGACCTCACCACTGCTAAAACAGACCAGCAACAAAACAGCAGTCCTCATTCAGACAGAAGGGCAGTGTGGGTAATATAAATAACTTTGAAGTAAGTTATTTTACTTTTTTCCCCTCTTGGTTCACTTAGAGGAGTGATTTTGGTTGTTTTAAGGAGGACTACATATGAAACTACATAACAACAACAACAAAACATAACCAAAGAAAACAGAAAACATTCATAAACCTGAACTGAAACATTGTCCAAAATCAATAAAGTATAAGTGCCACAAAAGTATACAAGCACAGGGCTCAGTTCTGACTGGGCTGTCTCACCGCCGACATCATCTAATTAAATCTTCTGGGATAAGCAGCAGCATCTGTTCTGATTAAGTGGATAGAATAAAGCAATACCAACAAAGTTGATTTCCTAAATTTAGACTAAAGACTGTAAAATTACATTGCCAAACAGCCACCAGAGATCCCATTTCAGAAGATCTCATTGGCACAAATATTCGTACTAGAAAAAACTCTCGTCAGAATTGGCCAAAAAGACTTGAAAACATGAGCTAGAACCAACCCGTTCCCTGATATAAATAACCTTAGTAAAAGAAGGCAAAAGTAAAACTTCTTATAAAGAAAGAAAGAAAGACCCAGAAACAATAAGTCATCAAGGTAAAACAGAAGAATCTGACCTTTGCAAGTAAGAAATACTATTTGAGGGGATATTATAGACAGGAGGAGGGACAACAATAGGTCAACATCATTTCTCAAATCACTTGACATTAAATTCCTGTGCCATATAGAATACACATCTAAAATCCGGCTCATCTGCCTCCAGACAGCATCTGTTTACATTGATACCTCCGCTAGCTAGTACTGACCTAGCATACCTCCGCTAGGTAGTACTGACTGACCCACGTCGCACCGCTAAGCTGATGGCTCAGACGTCACTGGGAAATGCTGGTGACTAGTTACTCAGGAGGAGCCCTTCCTTACAAGAACACAACCAAACAAAAAGGAGAAGGGGCATCAACAAGGGTAGACACTCATAAATAATGTGGAACCCGTCTAGAGAGAAGCCCCAGAGGTGACCTCTATGACCTCTATGACTATGTCACTGACCCTAGCCACAGTTAGCTACTAGCAGGCTACTCCGTACGCTAACCCTGTGTCTGAAAGAACAGTGTGTGTACGTAACCGTTTATAAAACACTCCTCAACAGACTGAAGAAGAGTAGCACCACGCGTACAGGAAGTGGCTCACATTTCTGTACTTCCAGTTAAACTTCCCAGCATGCAACAGGCATCCTCTTGTTCAGGACGAATGTCTTATCGGTCTTGTCGAAAGCTAACGTTACCACTGGACCTGGATCAGCTGTTTCATCCCAGTCCTATCCTCAACATCTGAGAAACATACAGTAACTGACCCAGGACCAGCGTTCGGGACACTACCAACTCCAGACCACAGAGAGGTCACAGAGAGGTCAATGGGAAGGGTCTGTATGGTTGACGTGTTTAAACATAGACGCACCAGTAGAGGTAATGAAACAAAAATGTTGTTTGTTTGGCTACTTGTGGTTAAGTGCAATTTCTCTTGTGTTAGGGGTGGGGTGGGGGGGTGGAGAGAGGCGTTTGGTGTCTATCTCCAGGTCTCTTAGTGGCCATGCTTGCAGTGGTGCTTCTCCTCCGCCCGGCGGTCCAGCAGGCCCAGCATCTCCTGCACCACGGCTCTCAGGGCTCGGCCCAGGTCCTCCCCGCTGTACGGCTTCCCCAGGGGCGGCACGTGCACAAAGGCAGAGCGCCCGTGGCTCACGTACAGAGACGTGTAGTAGGTGAAGTCACACAGGTATCTGTCAGGAGAGACACAGGAGAGACACAGGATCACAGGAGATCAGAATGACAAATAATAATAATGTTTTATTTGTATAGCGCTTTTCCTGCAAACGTTGCAGCTCAAAGTGCTCCAATCATTTAATGATTTAGTCATTTAAAGGCAATATTAAAAAGATGGGTTTTTAGTCTTGACTTGAACATTATGTGCTGAGGCTGCATCCCTAATGTAAACTGGCAGTGAGACACAATCTGGAGCATAACATGAGAATGCAGCCTCACCAAATCTCTTCTTTTGTACACGTGGTACACAGAGAAAACCAGCGTCAGAAGACCTGAGAGCTCTATTGGGCTGATATGCTAGCAGAAGACCTGAGAGCTCTATTGGGCTGATATGCTAGCAGAAGACCTGAGAGCTCTATTGGGCTGGTATGCTAGCAGAAGACCTGAGAGCTCTATTGGGCTGGTATGCTAGCAGAAGGTCTTTCAGACGAAGGGATGCAAGAGGAAGGACTGGGACAGGGTTCACAGAGAAGGCTTAAGCCCTAGTCCTGGACTAAACCACACGTTCAATGTTAAGTCTCCATTGAAGATGTTTTCTAGTCTAGTCAAGCTTAAGCCTTGTCTGGGAAACTGGCTCATAATGTCTCAAAGCAAGGGGAGAAAACATAATCATGCTCAAAGTTTGGGCGACACCTGAAATAGTGTAATAGTGTAATAAACATTTCACATAAAAAAATGTTATCACAAATCACAAATCAGCACAGTTTAAATTCAAAACACCATGATGGTCAAAGTACAGACGTACAGTAGAGGAGGAGGTTGGGCCCAGTGGTGTAGTCTAGGTGATACGCAGGACTACGCCGTGTACCCACTAGGAAAGGCCAAGGATTTCCACTTAAACATGTGTGAGGACACGTAACAGCGTTTTGTGACAGAACTTTCACTTTCATTCATAGAATTCACCCCGTCTGTGTTACGAAGCACTTGACTTTTGGACCATTGGGACTGACTATAGCTCATATACCATCAACATGGGGGAGATGCGACATGAAATATGTCAAAATGCAGCACTATCATGCACAGATCAGCTTTCTAACATTAAAGGGCCGGTTTCACAGACAAGGCTTAAGCCTAATCCTAGACTAAAAAACATCTTCAATGGAGATTTTACATTGAAAGTGTGATTTAGTCCAGGACTAGGCTTAAGCCTTGTCTCTGAAACCGGCCCGTAATGTTAGATATATAACGTTAGACAGGGAGCGCAGATTTTTTTTTATGGACGATATGAGGCCGGGAGGGAAAAATCACAGTATACCCACTAGACTACACCACTGGTACAGCCGTACAGTAGAGGAGGAGGCGGGGCCTACCTAGTACAGGTTAGGGTGAGGAGGAGGAGGAGGAGGCGGGGCCTACCTAGTACAGGTTAGGGTTAGGAGGGGGAGGAGGCGGGGCCTACCTAGTACAGGTTAGGGGGAGGAGGAGGAGGAGGGGCCTACCTAGTACAGGTTAGGGTGAGGAGGAGGAGGAGGAGGCGGGGCCTACCTAGTACAGGTTAGGGATAGGAGGAGGAGGAGGAGGCGGGGCCTACCTAGTACAGGTTAGGGATAGGAGGGGGAGGAGGAGGCGGGGCCTACCTAGTACAGGTTAGGGTTAGGAGGGGGAGGAGGAGGAGGCGGGGCCTACCTAGTACAGGTTAGGAGGGGGAGGAGGAGGAGGAGGCGGGGCCTACCTAGTACAGGTTAGGGATAGGAGGGGGAGGAGGAGGCGGGGCCTACCTAGTACAGGTTAGGGTTAGGAGGGGGAGGAGGAGGAGGAGGGGCCTACCTAGTACAGGTTAGGAGGGGGAGGAGGAGGAGGAGGCGGGGCCTACCTAGTACAGGTTAGGAGGGGGAGGAGGAGGAGGAGGCGGGGCCTACCTAGTACAGGTTAGGAGGGGGAGGAGGAGGAGGAGGCGGGGCCTACCTAGTACAGGTTAGGGTTAGGGGGAGGAGGAGGCGGGGCCTACCTAGTACAGGTTAGGGTTAGGAGGGGGAGGAGGAGGCGGGGCCTACCTAGTACAGGTTAGGAGGGGGAGGAGGAGGAGGAGGCGGGGCCTACCTAGTACAGGTTAGGGTTAGGAGGGGGAGGAGGCGGGGCCTACCTAGTACAGGTTAGGGTTAGGAGGGGGAGGAGGAGGCGGGGCCTACCTAGTACAGGTTAGGGTTAGGAGGAGGCGGAGGAGGCGGGGCCTACCTAGTACAGGTTAGGGTTAGGAGGAGGAGGAGGAGGCGGGGCCTACCTAGTACAGGTTAGGGGGAGGAGGAGGAGGAGGCGGGGCCTACCTAGTACAGGTTAGGATTAGGAGGGGGAGGAGGAGGAGGCGGGGCCTACCTAGTACAGGTTAGGGATAGGAGGGGGAGGAGGCGGGGCCTACCTAGTACAGGTTAGGATTAGGAGGGGGAGGAGGAGGCGGGGCCTACCTAGTACAGGTTAGGGTTAGGAGGGGGAGGAGGCGGGGCCTACCTAGTACAGGTTAGGGGGAGGAGGAGGAGGAGGAGGCGGGGCCTACCTAGTACAGGTTAGGGTTAGGAGGGGGAGGAGGAGGCGGGGCCTACCTAGTACAGGTTAGGGTTAGGAGGAGGCGGGGCCTACCTAGTACAGGTTAGGAGGGGGAGGAGGAGGAGGAGGAGGCGGGGCCTACCTAGTACAGGTTAGGGTTAGGAGGGGGAGGAGGAGGCGGGGCCTACCTAGTACAGGTTAGGGTTAGGAGGGGGAGGAGGCGGGGCCTACCTAGTACAGGTTAGGAGGGGGAGGAGGAGGAGGGGCCTACCTAGTACAGGTTAGGGTTAGGAGGGGGAGGAGGCGGGGCCTACCTAGTACAGGTTAGGATTAAGAGGGGGAGGAGGCGGGGCCTACCTAGTACAGGTTAGGGTTAGGAGGGGGAGGAGGAGGCGGGGCCTACCTAGTACAGGTTAGGGATAGGAGGGGGAGGAGGAGGAGGCGGGGCCTACCTAGTACAGGTTAGGGTTAGGAGGAGGAGGAGGCGGGGCCTACCTAGTACAGGTTAGGGATAGGAGGGGGAGGAGGAGGAGGCGGGGCCTACCTAGTACAGGTTAGGGTTAGGAGGGGGAGGAGGCGGGGCCTACCTAGTACAGGTTAGGGGGAGGAGGAGGAGGCGGGGCCTACCTAGTACAGGTTAGGGATAGGAGGGGGAGGAGGCGGCGGGGCCTACCTAGTACAGGTTAGGGTTAGGAGGGGGAGGAGGAGGCGGGGCCTACCTAGTACAGGTTAGGGTTAGGAGGGGGAGGAGGAGGCGGGGCCTACCTAGTACAGGTTAGGGTTAGGAGGAGGAGGCGGGGCCTACCTAGTACAGGTTAGGGTTAGGCGGAGGAGGAGGAGGCGGGGCCTACCTAGTACAGGTTAGGGTTAGGCGGAGGAGGAGGAGGCGGGGCCTACCTAGTACAGGTTAGGGTTAGGAGGGGGAGGAGGAGGCGGGGCCTACCTAGTACAGGTTAGGGTTAGGAGGGGGAGGAGGAGGCGGGGCCTACCTAGTACAGGTTAGGGTTAGGAGGGGGAGGAGGAGGCGGGGCCTACCTAGTACAGGTTAGGGTGAGGAGGAGGAGGAGGAGGCGGGGCCTACCTAGTACAGGTTAGGGTTAGGAGGGGGAGGAGGAGGCGGGGCCTACCTAGTACAGGTTAGGGTTAGGAGGGGGAGGAGGAGGCGGGGCCTACCTAGTACAGGTTAGGGTTAGGAGGGGGAGGAGGAGGCGGGGCCTACCTAGTACAGGTTAGGGTTAGGAGGGGGGGGAGGAGGCGGGGCCTACCTAGTACAGGTTAGGGGGAGGAGGAGGAGGAGGCGGGGCCTACCTAGTACAGGTTAGGGGGAGGAGGAGGAGGAGGCGGGGCCTACCTAGTACAGGTTAGGGGGAGGAGGAGGAGGAGGCGGGGCCTACCTAGTACAGGTTAGGGTTAGGAGGCGGAGGAGGCGGGGCCTACCTAGTACAGGTTAGGGGGAGGAGGAGGAGGAGGCGGGGCCTACCTAGTACAGGTTAGGGGGAGGAGGAGGAGGAGGCGGGGCCTACCTAGTACAGGTTAGGGTTAGGAGGCGGAGGAGGCGGGGCCTACCTAGTACAGGTTAGGGTTAGGAGGAGGAGGAGGCGGGGCCTACCTAGTACAGGTTAGGGTTAGGAGGCGGAGGAGGCGGGGCCTACCTAGTACAGGTTAGGGTTAGGAGGCGGAGGAGGCGGGGCCTACCTAGTACAGGTTAGGGGGAGGAGGAGGAGGCGGGGCCTACCTAGTACAGGTTAGGGTTAGGAGGGGGAGGAGGCGGGGCCTACCTAGTACAGGTTAGGGATAGGAGGAGGAGGAGGAGGCGGGGCCTACCTAGTACAGGTTAGGAGGGGGAGGAGGAGGAGGCGGGGCCTACCTAGTACAGGTTAGGAGGGGGAGGAGGAGGAGGCGGGGCCTACCTAGTACAGGTTAGGGTTAGGAGGAAGAGGAGGAGGCGGGGCCTACCTAGTACAGGTTAGGGTTAGGAGGAGGAGGAGGCGGGGCCTACCTAGTACAGGTTAGGGTTAGGAGGAGGAGGAGGCGGGGCCTACCTAGTACAGGTTAGGAGGGGGAGGAGGAGGAGGCGGGGCCTACCTAGTACAGGTTAGGGTTAGGAGGGGGAGGAGGAGGAGGGGCCTACCTAGTACAGGTTAGGGTTAAGAGGAGGAGGAGGAGGCGGGGCCTACCTAGTACAGGTTAGGGTTAGGAGGAGGAGGAGGCGGGGCCTACCTAGTACAGGTTAGGGTTAGGAGGGGGAGGAGGAGGAGGCGGGGCCTACCTAGTACAGGTTAGGGTTAGGAGGGGGAGGAGGAGGCGGGGCCTACCTAGTACAGGTTAGGGTTAGGAGGAGGAGGAGGCGGGGCCTACCTAGTACAGGTTAGGGTTAGGAGGAGGAGGAGGCGGGGCCTACCTAGTACAGGTTAGGATTAGGAGGAGGAGGAGGCGGGGCCTACCTAGTACAGGTTAGGGTTAGGAGGGGGAGGAGGAGGGGCCTACCTAGTACAGGTTAGGATTAGGAGGAGGAGGAGGCGGGGCCTACCTAGTACAGGTTAGGAGGGGGAGGAGGAGGCGGGGCCTACCTAGTACAGGTTAGGAGGGGGAGGAGGAGGCGGGGCCTACCTAGTACAGGTTAGGAGGAAGAGGAGGCGGGGCCTACCTAGTACAGGTTAGGGTTAGGAGGAAGAGGAGGCGGGGCCTACCTAGTACAGGTTAGGATTAGGAGGAGGAGGAGGCGGGGCCTACCTAGTACAGGTTAGGGTGAGGAGGAGGAGGAGGCGGGGCCTACCTAGTACAGGTTAGGGTTAGGAGGGGGAGGAGGAGGCGGGGCCTACCTAGTACAGGTTAGGGTTAGGAGGAGGAGGAGGCGGGGCCTACCTAGTACAGGTTAGGGTTAGGAGGGGGAGGAGGAGGCGGGGCCTACCTAGTACAGGTTAGGGTTAGGAGGGGGAGGAGGAGGCGGGGCCTACCTAGTACAGGTTAGGGTTAGGAGGGGGAGGAGGAGGCGGGGCCTACCTAGTACAGGTTAGGGTTAGGAGGGGGAGGAGGAGGCGGGGCCTACCTAGTACAGGTTAGGATTAGGAGGAGGAGGAGGCGGGGCCTACCTAGTACAGGTTAGGAGGAGGGGGAGGAGGCGGGGCCTACCTAGTACAGGTTAGGGTTAGGAGGGGGAGGAGGAGGCGGGGCCTACCTAGTACAGGTTAGGATTAGGAGGGGGAGGAGGAGGCGGGGCCTACCTAGTACAGGTTAGGGTTAGGAGGGGGAGGAGGAGGCGGGGCCTACCTAGTACAGGTTAGGGTTAGGAGGGGGAGGAGGCGGGGCCTACCTAGTACAGGTTAGGGATAGGAGGAGGAGGAGGCGGGGCCTACCTAGTACAGGTTAGGATTAGGAGGAGGCGGAGGCGGGGCCTACCTAGTACAGGTTAGGGTTAGGAGGGGGAGGAGGCGGGGCCTACCTAGTACAGGTTAGGGTTAGGAGGAGGAGGAGGAGGCGGGGCCTACCTAGTACAGGTTAGGGTTAGGAGGGGGAGGAGGCGGGGCCTACCTAGTACAGGTTAGGGCTAGGAGGAAGAGGAGGCGGGGCCTACCTAGTACAGGTTAGGGATGGGAGGAGGAGGAGGCGGGGCCTACCTAGTACAGGTTAGGGTTAGGAGGAAGAGGAGGCGGGGCCTACCTAGTACAGGTTAGGGTTAGGAGGAAGAGGAGGCGGGGCCTACCTAGTACAGGTTAGGGTTAGGGGGAGGAGGAGGAGGCGGGGCCTACCTAGTACAGGTTAGGGTTAGGAGGAGGAGGAGGCGGGGCCTACCTAGTACAGGTTAGGGGGAGGAGGAGGAGGAGGCGGGGCCTACCTAGTACAGGTTAGGGGGAGGAGGAGGAGGAGGCGGGGCCTACCTAGTACAGGTTAGGGTTAGGAGGGGGAGGAGGAGGCGGGGCCTACCTAGTACAGGTTAGGGTTAGGAGGGGGAGGAGGCGGGGCCTACCTAGTACAGGTTAGGGTTAAGAGGAGGAGGAGGAGGCGGGGCCTACCTAGTACAGGTTAGGGTTAGGAGGAGGAGGAGGCGGGGCCTACCTAGTACAGGTTAGGGTTAAGAGGAGGAGGAGGAGGCGGGGCCTACCTAGTACAGGTTAGGGTTAGGAGGGGGAGGAGGCGGGGCCTACCTAGTACAGGTTAGGGTTAGGAGGGGGAGGAGGAGGCGGGGCCTACCTAGTACAGGTTAGGGTTAGGAGGGGGAGGAGGAGGCGGGGCCTACCTAGTACAGGTTAGGGTTAGGAGGCGGAGGAGGAGGCGGGGCCTACCTAGTACAGGTTAGGGTGAGGAGGAGGGGGAGGAGGCGGGGCCTACCTAGTACAGGTTAGGGTTAGGAGGGGGAGGAGGCGGGGCCTACCTAGTACAGGTTAGGGTTAGGAGGGGGAGGGGGAGGAGGCGGGGCCTACCTAGTACAGGTTAGGGATAGGAGGAGGAGGAGGCGGGGCCTACCTAGTACAGGTTAGGATTAGGAGGAGGAGGAGGCGGGGCCTACCTAGTACAGGTTAGGGTTAGGAGGAGGAGGAGGAGGCGGGGCCTACCTAGTACAGGTTAGGGTTAGGAGGGGGAGGCGGGGCCTACCTAGTACAGGTTAGGGATAGGAGGAGGAGGAGGCGGGGCCTACCTAGTACAGGTTAGGGATAGGAGGGGGAGGAGGAGGCGGGGCCTACCTAGTACAGGTTAGGGATAGGAGGAGGAGGAGGAGGCGGGGCCTACCTAGTACAGGTTAGGGTTAGGAGGGGGAGGAGGAGGCGGGGCCTACCTAGTACAGGTTAGGGTTAGGAGGGGGAGGAGGAGGCGGGGCCTACCTAGTACAGGTTAGGGTTAGGAGGAGGAGGAGGCGGGGCCTACCTAGTACAGGTTAGGAGGGGGAGGAGGCGGGGCCTACCTAGTACAGGTTAGGAGGAGGAGGAGGAGGAGGAGGCGGGGCCTACCTAGTACAGGTTAGGGTTAGGAGGGGGAGGAGGCGGGGCCTACCTAGTACAGGTTAGGATTAGGAGGAGGAGGAGGAGGAGGCGGGGCCTACCTAGTACAGGTTAGGATTAGGAGGAGGAGGAGGAGGAGGCGGGGCCTACCTAGTACAGGTTAGGATTAGGAGGAGGAGGAGGAGGCGGGGCCTACCTAGTACAGGTTAGGGTTAGGAGGGGGAGGAGGCGGGGCCTACCTAGTACAGGTTAGGGTTAGGAGGGGGAGGAGGAGGCGGGGCCTACCTAGTACAGGTTAGGAGGAGGAGGAGGAGGCGGGGCCTACCTAGTACAGGTTAGGGTTAAGAGGGGGAGGAGGCGGGGCCTACCTAGTACAGGTTAGGGATAGGAGGGGGAGGAGGAGGCGGGGCCTACCTAGTACAGGTTAGGGATAGGAGGGGGAGGAGGCGGGGCCTACCTAGTACAGGTTAGGGTTAGGAGGGGGAGGAGGAGGGGCCTACCTAGTACAGGTTAGGATTAGGAGGAGGAGGAGGCGGGGCCTACCTAGTACAGGTTAGGGATAGGAGGAGGAGGAGGCGGGGCCTACCTAGTACAGGTTAGGGTTAGGAGGGGGAGGAGGAGGCGGGGCCTACCTAGTACAGGTTAGGGTTAGGAGGGGGAGGAGGAGGAGGCGGGGCCTACCTAGTACAGGTTAGGGTTAGGAGGGGGAGGAGGAGGCGGGGCCTACCTAGTACAGGTTAGGGTTGGGAGGAGGAGGCGGGGCCTACCTAGTACAGGTTAGGGTAGGGAGGAGGAGGAGGCGGGGCCTACCTAGTACAGGTTAGGGTTAGGAGGGGGAGGAGGCGGGGCCTACCTAGTACAGGTTAGGGATAGGAGGAGGAGGAGGCGGGGCCTACCTAGTACAGGTTAGGGTTAGGAGGGGGAGGAGGCGGGGCCTACCTAGTACAGGTTAGGATTAGGAGGGGGAGGAGGCGGGGCCTACCTAGTACAGGTTAGGATTAGGAGGAGGGGGAGGAGGCGGGGCCTACCTAGTACAGGTTAGGAGGGGGAGGAGGAGGAGGCGGGGCCTACCTAGTACAGGTTAGGGTTAGGAGGGGGAGGAGGCGGGGCCTACCTAGTACAGGTTAGGAGGGGGAGGAGGAGGAGGCGGGGCCTACCTAGTACAGGTTAGGGTTAGGAGGGGGAGGAGGCGGGGCCTACCTAGTACAGGTTAGGGTTAGGAGGGGGAGGAGGAGGCGGGGCCTACCTAGTACAGGTTAGGGTTAGGAGGGGGAGGAGGCGGGGCCTACCTAGTACAGGTTAGGAGGGGGAGGAGGAGGCGGGGCCTACCTAGTACAGGTTAGGGTTAGGAGGGGGAGGAGGAGGCGGGGCCTACCTAGTACAGGTTAGGGTTAGGAGGAGGAGGAGGAGGAGGCGGGGCCTACCTAGTACAGGTTAGGATTAGGAGGAGGAGGAGGCGGGGCCTACCTAGTACAGGTTAGGGTTAGGAGGGGGAGGAGGCGGGGCCTACCTAGTACAGGTTAGGGGGAGGAGGAGGAGGAGGAGGCGGGGCCTACCTAGTACAGGTTAGGGTTAGGAGGAAGAGGAGGCGGAGGCGGGGCCTACCAATACAGGTTAGGATTAGGAGGAGGAGGAGGGGCCTACCTAGTACAGGTTAGGGTTAGGAGGGGGGGGAGGAGGCGGGGCCTACCTAGTACAGGTTAGGGTTAAGAGGAGGAGGAGGAGGAGGCGGGGCCTACCTAGTACAGGTTAGGAGGGGGAGGAGGAGGAGGAGGCGGGGCCTACCTAGTACAGGTTAGGATTAGGAGGAGGAGGAGGAGGAGGGGCCTACCTAGTACAGGTTAGGGTTAGGAGGGGGGGGAGGAGGCGGGGCCTACCTAGTACAGGTTAGGGTTAAGAGGAGGAGGAGGAGGAGGCGGGGCCTACCTAGTACAGGTTAGGAGGGGGAGGAGGAGGAGGCGGGGCCTACCTAGTACAGGTTAGGGTTAGGAGGCGGAGGAGGAGGCGGGGCCTACCTAGTACAGGTTAGGATTAGGAGGAGGAGGAGGAGGCGGGGCCTACCTAGTACAGGTTAGGGTTAGGAGGGGGAGGAGGAGGCGGGGCCTACCTAGTACAGGTTAGGGTTAGGAGGGGGAGGAGGCGGAGGCGGGGCCTACCTAGTACAGGTTAGGGTTGGGAGGAGGTGGAGGCGGGGCCTACCTAGTACAGGTTAGGAGGGGGAGGAGGAGGAGGCGGGGCCTACCTAGTACAGGTTAGGATTAGGAGGAAGAGGAGGCGGGGCCTACCTAGTACAGGTTAGGGTTAGGAGGGGGAGGAGGAGGCGGGGCCTACCTAGTACAGGTTAGGGATAGGAGGAGGAGGAGGAGGCGGGGCCTACCTAGTACAGGTTAGGATTAGGAGGGGGAGGAGGAGGAGGCGGGGCCTACCTAGTACAGGTTAGGGTTAGGAGGGGGAGGAGGAGGCGGGGCCTACCTAGTACAGGTTAGGGTTAGGAGGGGGAGGAGGAGGCGGGGCCTACCTAGTACAGGTTAGGGTTAGGAGGAGGAGGAGGAGGCGGGGCCTACCTAGTACAGGTTAGGGTTAGGAGGGGGAGGAGGCGGGGCCTACCTAGTACAGGTTAGGAGGGGGAGGAGGAGGAGGAGGCGGGGCCTACCTAGTACAGGTTAGGGGGAGGAGGAGGAGGAGGCGGGGCCTACCTAGTACAGGTTAGGGTTAGGAGGGGGAGGAGGAGGAGGCGGGGCCTACCTAGTACAGGTTAGGGTTAAGAGGAGGAGGAGGAGGCGGGGCCTACCTAGTACAGGTTAGGGGGAGGAGGAGGAGGAGGAGGCGGGGCCTACCTAGTACAGGTTAGGGTTAGGAGGAGGAGGAGGCGGGGCCTACCTAGTACAGGTTAGGGATAGGAGGAGGAGGAGGCGGGGCCTACCTAGTACAGGTTAGGGATAGGAGGAGGAGGAGGCGGGGCCTACCTAGTACAGGTTAGGGTTAGGAGGGGGAGGAGGCGGGGCCTACCTAGTACAGGTTAGGGATAGGAGGAGGAGGAGGAGGCGGGGCCTACCTAGTACAGGTTAGGGTTAGGAGGAGGAGGAGGAGGCGGGGCCTACCTAGTACAGGTTAGGGTTAGGAGGGGGAGGAGGCGGGGCCTACCTAGTACAGGTTAGGAGGGGGAGGAGGAGGCGGGGCCTACCTAGTACAGGTTAGGGATAGGAGGAGGAGGAGGAGGCGGGGCCTACCTAGTACAGGTTAGGGATAGGAGGAGGAGGAGGAGGCGGGGCCTACCTAGTACAGGTTAGGGTTAGGAGGAGGAGGAGGAGGCGGGGCCTACCTAGTACAGGTTAGGAGGGGGAGGAGGAGGCGGGGCCTACCTAGTACAGGTTAGGGATAGGAGGGGGAGGAGGAGGCGGGGCCTACCTAGTACAGGTTAGGGTTAGGAGGAGGAGGAGGAGGAGGCGGGGCCTACCTAGTACAGGTTAGGGATAGGAGGGGGAGGAGGAGGCGGGGCCTACCTAGTACAGGTTAGGGTTAGGAGGGGGAGGAGGAGGAGGCGGGGCCTACCTAGTACAGGTTAGGGTTAGGAGGGGGAGGAGGCGGGGCCTACCTAGTACAGGTTAGGAGGGGGAGGAGGAGGCGGGGCCTACCTAGTACAGGTTAGGGATAGGAGGGGGAGGAGGAGGCGGGGCCTACCTAGTACAGGTTAGGGATAGGAGGGGGAGGAGGAGGAGGCGGGGCCTACCTAGTACAGGTTAGGATTAGGAGGGGGAGGAGGAGGCGGGGCCTACCTAGTACAGGTTAGGGTTAGGAGGGGGAGGAGGAGGAGGCGGGGCCTACCTAGTACAGGTTAGGAGGCGGAGGAGGAGGAGGAGGCGGGGCCTACCTAGTACAGGTTAGGGTTAGGAGGGGGAGGAGGCGGGGCCTACCTAGTACAGGTTAGGGTTAGGAGGAGGAGGAGGAGGCGGGGCCTACCTAGTACAGGTTAGGATTAGGAGGAGGAGGAGGAGGAGGCGGGGCCTACCTAGTACAGGTTAGGAGGAGGAGGAGGAGGAGGCGGGGCCTACCTAGTACAGGTTAGGGTTAGGAGGAGGAGGAGGAGGCGGGGCCTACCTAGTACAGGTTAGGGTTAGGAGGCGGAGGAGGAGGCGGGGCCTACCTAGTACAGGTTAGGGTTAGGAGGGGGAGGAGGAGGCGGGGCCTACCTAGTACAGGTTAGGGTTAGGAGGAAGAGGAGGAGGCGGGGCCTACCTAGTACAGGTTAGGAGGAGGAGGAGGAGGAGGAGGAGGAGGCGGGGCCTACCTAGTACAGGTTAGGGGGAGGAGGAGGGGGAGGCGGGGCCTACCTAGTACAGGTTAGGGTTAGGAGGGGGAGGAGGCGGCGGGGCCTACCTAGTACAGGTTAGGGGGAGGAGGAGGAGGAGGAGGCGGGGCCTACCTAGTACAGGTTAGGGATAGGAGGAGGAGGAGGAGGAGGCGGGGCCTACCTAGTACAGGTTAGGGTTAGGAGGGGGAGGAGGAGGCGGGGCCTACCTAGTACAGGTTAGGGGGAGGAGGAGGAGGAGGCGGGGCCTACCTAGTACAGGTTAGGGTTAGGAGGGGGAGGAGGAGGCGGGGCCTACCTAGTACAGGTTAGGGTTAGGAGGGGGAGGAGGAGGCGGGGCCTACCTAGTACAGGTTAGGGGGAGGAGGAGGAGGAGGCGGGGCCTACCTAGTACAGGTTAGGGATAGGAGGGGGAGGAGGAGGAGGCGGGGCCTACCTAGTACAGGTTAGGGTTAGGAGGGGGAGGGGGAGGAGGCGGGGCCTACCTAGTACAGGTTAGGGTTAGGAGGAGGGGGAGGAGGCGGGGCCTACCTAGTACAGGTTAGGGTTAGGAGGGGGAGGAGGAGGCGGGGCCTACCTAGTACAGGTTAGGGTTAGGAGGGGGAGGAGGAGGCGGGGCCTACCTAGTACAGGTTAGGGTTAGGAGGGGGAGGAGGCGGGGCCTACCTAGTACAGGTTAGGGTTAGGAGGGGGAGGAGGCGGGGCCTACCTAGTACAGGTTAGGGTTGGGAGGAGGAGGAGGCGGGGCCTACCTAGTACAGGTTAGGGTTAGGAGGCGGAGGAGGCGGGGCCTACCTAGTACAGGTTAGGGTTAGGAGGGGGAGGGGGAGGAGGCGGGGCCTACCTAGTACAGGTTAGGGTTAGGAGGCGGAGGAGGAGGCGGGGCCTACCTAGTACAGGTTAGGAGGCGGAGGAGGAGGAGGAGGCGGGGCCTACCTAGTACAGGTTAGGGTTAGGAGGGGGAGGAGGAGGCGGGGCCTACCTAGTACAGGTTAGGGTTAGGAGGGGGAGGGGGAGGAGGCGGGGCCTACCTAGTACAGGTTAGGGTTAGGAGGCGGAGGAGGCGGGGCCTACCTAGTACAGGTTAGGGTTAGGAGGGGGAGGAGGAGGAGGCGGGGCCTACCTAGTACAGGTTAGGAGGGGGAGGAGGAGGCGGGGCCTACCTAGTACAGGTTAGGGTTAGGAGGAGGGGGAGGAGGCGGGGCCTACCTAGTACAGGTTAGGGTTAGGAGGGGGAGGAGGAGGCGGGGCCTACCTAGTACAGGTTAGGGTTAGGAGGAGGAGGAGGAGGCGGGGCCTACCTAGTACAGGTTAGGAGGCGGAGGAGGAGGAGGAGGCGGGGCCTACCTAGTACAGGTTAGGGTTAGGAGGGGGAGGAGGCGGGGCCTACCTAGTACAGGTTAGGGTTAGGAGGAGGAGGAGGCGGGGCCTACCTAGTACAGGTTAGGGTTAGGAGGGGGAGGAGGAGGCGGGGCCTACCTAGTACAGGTTAGGGTTAGGAGGAGGAGGAGGAGGCGGGGCCTACCTAGTACAGGTTAGGGTTAGGAGGAAGAGGAGGCGGGGCCTACCTAGTACAGGTTAGGGTTAGGAGGGGGAGGAGGAGGCGGGGCCTACCTAGTACAGGTTAGGGTTAGGAGGAGGGGGAGGAGGCGGGGCCTACCTAGTACAGGTTAGGGTTAGGAGGGGGAGGAGGCGGGGCCTACCTAGTACAGGTTAGGGTTAAGAGGAGGAGGAGGAGGCGGGGCCTACCTAGTACAGGTTAGGGTTAGGAGGGGGAGGAGGAGGCGGGGCCTACCTAGTACAGGTTAGGGTTAGGAGGGGGAGGAGGCGGGGCCTACCTAGTACAGGTTAGGGTTAGGAGGCGGAGGAGGAGGCGGGGCCTACCTAGTACAGGTTAGGGTTAGGAGGGGGAGGAGGAGGCGGGGCCTACCTAGTACAGGTTAGGATTAGGAGGGGGAGGAGGCGGGGCCTACCTAGTACAGGTTAGGGTTAGGAGGGGGAGGAGGAGGCGGGGCCTACCTAGTACAGGTTAGGGTTAGGAGGGGGAGGAGGAGGCGGGGCCTACCTAGTACAGGTTAGGATTAGGAGGGGGAGGAGGCGGGGCCTACCTAGTACAGGTTAGGGTTAGGAGGGGGAGGAGGAGGCGGGGCCTACCTAGTACAGGTTAGGGATAGGAGGGGGAGGAGGAGGCGGGGCCTACCTAGTACAGGTTAGGGGGAGGAGGAGGAGGAGGCGGGGCCTACCTAGTACAGGTTAGGGGGAGGAGGAGGAGGAGGAGGCGGGGCCTACCTAGTACAGGTTAGGGATAGGAGGAGGAGGAGGCGGGGCCTACCTAGTACAGGTTAGGGTTAGGAGGAGGAGGAGGAGGCGGGGCCTACCTAGTACAGGTTAGGGATAGGAGGAGGAGGAGGAGGCGGGGCCTACCTAGTACAGGTTAGGGATAGGAGGAGGAGGAGGAGGCGGGGCCTACCTAGTACAGGTTAGGGATAGGAGGAGGAGGAGGAGGCGGGGCCTACCTAGTACAGGTTAGGGGGAGGAGGAGGAGGAGGCGGGGCCTACCTAGTACAGGTTAGGGTTAGGAGGGGGAGGAGGCGGGGCCTACCTAGTACAGGTTAGGGTTAGGAGGGGGAGGAGGCGGGGCCTACCTAGTACAGGTTAGGATTAGGAGGAGGAGGAGGCGGGGCCTACCTAGTACAGGTTAGGGATAGGAGGAGGAGGAGGAGGCGGGGCCTACCTAGTACAGGTTAGGGTGAGGAGGAGGAAGAGGAGGAGGCGGGGCCTACCTAGTACAGGTTAGGGATAGGAGGAGGAGGAGGCGGGGCCTACCTAGTACAGGTTAGGAGGCGGAGGAGGAGGAGGCGGGGCCTACCTAGTACAGGTTAGGGTTAAGAGGAGGAGGAGGCGGGGCCTACCTAGTACAGGTTAGGGTTAGGAGGGGGAGGAGGAGGCGGGGCCTACCTAGTACAGGTTAGGAGGCGGAGGAGGAGGAGGCGGGGCCTACCTAGTACAGGTTAGGAGGGGGAGGAGGAGGCGGGGCCTACCTAGTACAGGTTAGGGTGAGGAGGAGGAGGAGGCGGGGCCTACCTAGTACAGGTTAGGGTTAGGAGGGGGAGGAGGAGGCGGGGCCTACCTAGTACAGGTTAGGGTTAGGAGGGGGAGGAGGCGGGGCCTACCTAGTACAGGTTAGGGTTAGGAGGGGGAGGAGGAGGCGGGGCCTACCTAGTACAGGTTAGGGTTAGGAGGGGGAGGAGGCGGGGCCTACCTAGTACAGGTTAGGGTTAGGAGGGGGAGGAGGAGGCGGGGCCTACCTAGTACAGGTTAGGGTTAGGAGGAGGAGGAGGAGGCGGGGCCTACCTAGTACAGGTTAGGGTTAGGAGGGGGAGGAGGCGGCGTGGCCTACCTAGTACAGGTTAGGGATAGGAGGAGGAGGAGGAGGCGGGGCCTACCTAGTACAGGTTAGGAGGAGGAGGCGGAGGAGGCGGGGCCTACCTAGTACAGGTTAGGGTTAGGAGGGGGAGGAGGAGGCGGGGCCTACCTAGTACAGGTTAGGGGGAGGAGGAGGAGGAGGCGGGGCCTACCTAGTACAGGTTAGGGGGAGGAGGAGGAGGAGGCGGGGCCTACCTAGTACAGGTTAGGGGGAGGAGGAGGAGGAGGCGGGGCCTACCTAGTACAGGTTAGGGTTAGGAGGCGGAGGAGGCGGGGCCTACCTAGTACAGGTTAGGGGGAGGAGGAGGAGGAGGCGGGGCCTACCTAGTACAGGTTAGGGGGAGGAGGAGGAGGAGGCGGGGCCTACCTAGTACAGGTTAGGGTTAGGAGGCGGAGGAGGCGGGGCCTACCTAGTACAGGTTAGGGTTAGGAGGAGGAGGAGGCGGGGCCTACCTAGTACAGGTTAGGGTTAGGAGGCGGAGGAGGCGGGGCCTACCTAGTACAGGTTAGGGTTAGGAGGCGGAGGAGGCGGGGCCTACCTAGTACAGGTTAGGGGGAGGAGGAGGAGGCGGGGCCTACCTAGTACAGGTTAGGGTTAGGAGGGGGAGGAGGCGGGGCCTACCTAGTACAGGTTAGGGATAGGAGGAGGAGGAGGAGGCGGGGCCTACCTAGTACAGGTTAGGAGGGGGAGGAGGAGGAGGCGGGGCCTACCTAGTACAGGTTAGGAGGGGGAGGAGGAGGAGGCGGGGCCTACCTAGTACAGGTTAGGGTTAGGAGGAAGAGGAGGAGGCGGGGCCTACCTAGTACAGGTTAGGGTTAGGAGGAGGAGGAGGCGGGGCCTACCTAGTACAGGTTAGGGTTAGGAGGAGGAGGAGGCGGGGCCTACCTAGTACAGGTTAGGAGGGGGAGGAGGAGGAGGCGGGGCCTACCTAGTACAGGTTAGGGTTAGGAGGGGGAGGAGGAGGAGGGGCCTACCTAGTACAGGTTAGGGTTAAGAGGAGGAGGAGGAGGCGGGGCCTACCTAGTACAGGTTAGGGTTAGGAGGAGGAGGAGGCGGGGCCTACCTAGTACAGGTTAGGGTTAGGAGGGGGAGGAGGAGGAGGCGGGGCCTACCTAGTACAGGTTAGGGTTAGGAGGGGGAGGAGGAGGCGGGGCCTACCTAGTACAGGTTAGGGTTAGGAGGAGGAGGAGGCGGGGCCTACCTAGTACAGGTTAGGGTTAGGAGGAGGAGGAGGCGGGGCCTACCTAGTACAGGTTAGGATTAGGAGGAGGAGGAGGCGGGGCCTACCTAGTACAGGTTAGGGTTAGGAGGGGGAGGAGGAGGGGCCTACCTAGTACAGGTTAGGATTAGGAGGAGGAGGAGGCGGGGCCTACCTAGTACAGGTTAGGAGGGGGAGGAGGAGGCGGGGCCTACCTAGTACAGGTTAGGAGGGGGAGGAGGAGGCGGGGCCTACCTAGTACAGGTTAGGAGGAAGAGGAGGCGGGGCCTACCTAGTACAGGTTAGGGTTAGGAGGAAGAGGAGGCGGGGCCTACCTAGTACAGGTTAGGATTAGGAGGAGGAGGAGGCGGGGCCTACCTAGTACAGGTTAGGGTGAGGAGGAGGAGGAGGCGGGGCCTACCTAGTACAGGTTAGGGTTAGGAGGGGGAGGAGGAGGCGGGGCCTACCTAGTACAGGTTAGGGTTAGGAGGAGGAGGAGGCGGGGCCTACCTAGTACAGGTTAGGGTTAGGAGGGGGAGGAGGAGGCGGGGCCTACCTAGTACAGGTTAGGGTTAGGAGGGGGAGGAGGAGGCGGGGCCTACCTAGTACAGGTTAGGGTTAGGAGGGGGAGGAGGAGGCGGGGCCTACCTAGTACAGGTTAGGGTTAGGAGGGGGAGGAGGAGGCGGGGCCTACCTAGTACAGGTTAGGATTAGGAGGAGGAGGAGGCGGGGCCTACCTAGTACAGGTTAGGAGGAGGGGGAGGAGGCGGGGCCTACCTAGTACAGGTTAGGGTTAGGAGGGGGAGGAGGAGGCGGGGCCTACCTAGTACAGGTTAGGATTAGGAGGGGGAGGAGGAGGCGGGGCCTACCTAGTACAGGTTAGGGTTAGGAGGGGGAGGAGGAGGCGGGGCCTACCTAGTACAGGTTAGGGTTAGGAGGGGGAGGAGGCGGGGCCTACCTAGTACAGGTTAGGGATAGGAGGAGGAGGAGGCGGGGCCTACCTAGTACAGGTTAGGATTAGGAGGAGGCGGAGGCGGGGCCTACCTAGTACAGGTTAGGGTTAGGAGGGGGAGGAGGCGGGGCCTACCTAGTACAGGTTAGGGTTAGGAGGAGGAGGAGGAGGCGGGGCCTACCTAGTACAGGTTAGGGTTAGGAGGGGGAGGAGGCGGGGCCTACCTAGTACAGGTTAGGGCTAGGAGGAAGAGGAGGCGGGGCCTACCTAGTACAGGTTAGGGATGGGAGGAGGAGGAGGCGGGGCCTACCTAGTACAGGTTAGGGTTAGGAGGAAGAGGAGGCGGGGCCTACCTAGTACAGGTTAGGGTTAGGAGGAAGAGGAGGCGGGGCCTACCTAGTACAGGTTAGGGTTAGGGGGAGGAGGAGGAGGCGGGGCCTACCTAGTACAGGTTAGGGTTAGGAGGAGGAGGAGGCGGGGCCTACCTAGTACAGGTTAGGGGGAGGAGGAGGAGGAGGCGGGGCCTACCTAGTACAGGTTAGGGGGAGGAGGAGGAGGAGGCGGGGCCTACCTAGTACAGGTTAGGGTTAGGAGGGGGAGGAGGAGGCGGGGCCTACCTAGTACAGGTTAGGGTTAGGAGGGGGAGGAGGCGGGGCCTACCTAGTACAGGTTAGGGTTAAGAGGAGGAGGAGGAGGCGGGGCCTACCTAGTACAGGTTAGGGTTAGGAGGAGGAGGAGGCGGGGCCTACCTAGTACAGGTTAGGGTTAAGAGGAGGAGGAGGAGGCGGGGCCTACCTAGTACAGGTTAGGGTTAGGAGGGGGAGGAGGCGGGGCCTACCTAGTACAGGTTAGGGTTAGGAGGGGGAGGAGGAGGCGGGGCCTACCTAGTACAGGTTAGGGTTAGGAGGGGGAGGAGGAGGCGGGGCCTACCTAGTACAGGTTAGGGTTAGGAGGCGGAGGAGGAGGCGGGGCCTACCTAGTACAGGTTAGGGTGAGGAGGAGGGGGAGGAGGCGGGGCCTACCTAGTACAGGTTAGGGTTAGGAGGGGGAGGAGGCGGGGCCTACCTAGTACAGGTTAGGGTTAGGAGGGGGAGGGGGAGGAGGCGGGGCCTACCTAGTACAGGTTAGGGATAGGAGGAGGAGGAGGCGGGGCCTACCTAGTACAGGTTAGGATTAGGAGGAGGAGGAGGCGGGGCCTACCTAGTACAGGTTAGGGTTAGGAGGAGGAGGAGGAGGCGGGGCCTACCTAGTACAGGTTAGGGTTAGGAGGGGGAGGCGGGGCCTACCTAGTACAGGTTAGGGATAGGAGGAGGAGGAGGCGGGGCCTACCTAGTACAGGTTAGGGATAGGAGGGGGAGGAGGAGGCGGGGCCTACCTAGTACAGGTTAGGGATAGGAGGAGGAGGAGGAGGCGGGGCCTACCTAGTACAGGTTAGGGATAGGAGGGGGAGGAGGAGGCGGGGCCTACCTAGTACAGGTTAGGGATAGGAGGAGGAGGAGGAGGCGGGGCCTACCTAGTACAGGTTAGGGTTAGGAGGGGGAGGAGGAGGCGGGGCCTACCTAGTACAGGTTAGGGTTAGGAGGGGGAGGAGGAGGCGGGGCCTACCTAGTACAGGTTAGGGTTAGGAGGGGGAGGAGGAGGCGGGGCCTACCTAGTACAGGTTAGGGTTAGGAGGAGGAGGAGGCGGGGCCTACCTAGTACAGGTTAGGGTTAGGAGGGGGAGGAGGCGGGGCCTACCTAGTACAGGTTAGGATTAGGAGGAGGAGGAGGAGGAGGCGGGGCCTACCTAGTACAGGTTAGGATTAGGAGGAGGAGGAGGAGGAGGCGGGGCCTACCTAGTACAGGTTAGGATTAGGAGGAGGAGGAGGAGGCGGGGCCTACCTAGTACAGGTTAGGGTTAGGAGGGGGAGGAGGCGGGGCCTACCTAGTACAGGTTAGGGTTAGGAGGGGGAGGAGGAGGCGGGGCCTACCTAGTACAGGTTAGGAGGAGGAGGAGGAGGCGGGGCCTACCTAGTACAGGTTAGGGTTAAGAGGGGGAGGAGGCGGGGCCTACCTAGTACAGGTTAGGGATAGGAGGGGGAGGAGGAGGCGGGGCCTACCTAGTACAGGTTAGGGATAGGAGGGGGAGGAGGCGGGGCCTACCTAGTACAGGTTAGGGTTAGGAGGGGGAGGAGGAGGGGCCTACCTAGTACAGGTTAGGGATAGGAGGGGGAGGAGGCGGGGCCTACCTAGTACAGGTTAGGGTTAGGAGGGGGAGGAGGAGGCGGGGCCTACCTAGTACAGGTTAGGGATAGGAGGGGGAGGAGGCGGGGCCTACCTAGTACAGGTTAGGGTTAGGAGGGGGAGGAGGCGGGGCCTACCTAGTACAGGTTAGGGTTAGGAGGAGGGGGAGGAGGCGGGGCCTACCTAGTACAGGTTAGGATTAGGAGGAGGAGGAGGCGGGGCCTACCTAGTACAGGTTAGGGATAGGAGGAGGAGGAGGCGGGGCCTACCTAGTACAGGTTAGGGTTAGGAGGGGGAGGAGGAGGCGGGGCCTACCTAGTACAGGTTAGGGTTAGGAGGGGGAGGAGGAGGAGGCGGGGCCTACCTAGTACAGGTTAGGGTTAGGAGGGGGAGGAGGAGGCGGGGCCTACCTAGTACAGGTTAGGGTTGGGAGGAGGAGGCGGGGCCTACCTAGTACAGGTTAGGGTAGGGAGGAGGAGGAGGCGGGGCCTACCTAGTACAGGTTAGGGTTAGGAGGGGGAGGAGGCGGGGCCTACCTAGTACAGGTTAGGGATAGGAGGAGGAGGAGGCGGGGCCTACCTAGTACAGGTTAGGGTTAGGAGGGGGAGGAGGCGGGGCCTACCTAGTACAGGTTAGGATTAGGAGGGGGAGGAGGCGGGGCCTACCTAGTACAGGTTAGGATTAGGAGGAGGGGGAGGAGGCGGGGCCTACCTAGTACAGGTTAGGAGGGGAGGAGGAGGAGGCGGGGCCTACCTAGTACAGGTTAGGGTTAGGAGGGGGAGGAGGCGGGGCCTACCTAGTACAGGTTAGGAGGGGGAGGAGGAGGAGGCGGGGCCTACCTAGTACAGGTTAGGGTTAGGAGGGGGAGGAGGCGGGGCCTACCTAGTACAGGTTAGGGTTAGGAGGGGGAGGAGGAGGCGGGGCCTACCTAGTACAGGTTAGGGTTAGGAGGGGGAGGAGGCGGGGCCTACCTAGTACAGGTTAGGAGGGGGAGGAGGAGGCGGGGCCTACCTAGTACAGGTTAGGGTTAGGAGGGGGAGGAGGAGGCGGGGCCTACCTAGTACAGGTTAGGGTTAGGAGGAGGAGGAGGAGGAGGCGGGGCCTACCTAGTACAGGTTAGGATTAGGAGGAGGAGGAGGCGGGGCCTACCTAGTACAGGTTAGGGTTAGGAGGGGGAGGAGGCGGGGCCTACCTAGTACAGGTTAGGGGGAGGAGGAGGAGGAGGAGGCGGGGCCTACCTAGTACAGGTTAGGGTTAGGAGGAAGAGGAGGCGGAGGCGGGGCCTACCAATACAGGTTAGGATTAGGAGGAGGAGGAGGAGGAGGGGCCTACCTAGTACAGGTTAGGGTTAGGAGGGGGGGGAGGAGGCGGGGCCTACCTAGTACAGGTTAGGGTTAAGAGGAGGAGGAGGAGGAGGCGGGGCCTACCTAGTACAGGTTAGGAGGGGGAGGAGGAGGAGGAGGCGGGGCCTACCTAGTACAGGTTAGGATTAGGAGGAGGAGGAGGAGGAGGGGCCTACCTAGTACAGGTTAGGGTTAGGAGGGGGGGGAGGAGGCGGGGCCTACCTAGTACAGGTTAGGGTTAAGAGGAGGAGGAGGAGGAGGCGGGGCCTACCTAGTACAGGTTAGGAGGGGGAGGAGGAGGAGGCGGGGCCTACCTAGTACAGGTTAGGGTTAGGAGGCGGAGGAGGAGGCGGGGCCTACCTAGTACAGGTTAGGATTAGGAGGAGGAGGAGGAGGCGGGGCCTACCTAGTACAGGTTAGGGTTAGGAGGGGGAGGAGGAGGCGGGGCCTACCTAGTACAGGTTAGGGTTAGGAGGGGGAGGAGGCGGAGGCGGGGCCTACCTAGTACAGGTTAGGGTTGGGAGGAGGTGGAGGCGGGGCCTACCTAGTACAGGTTAGGAGGGGGAGGAGGAGGAGGCGGGGCCTACCTAGTACAGGTTAGGATTAGGAGGAAGAGGAGGCGGGGCCTACCTAGTACAGGTTAGGGTTAGGAGGGGGAGGAGGAGGCGGGGCCTACCTAGTACAGGTTAGGGATAGGAGGAGGAGGAGGAGGCGGGGCCTACCTAGTACAGGTTAGGATTAGGAGGGGGAGGAGGAGGAGGCGGGGCCTACCTAGTACAGGTTAGGGTTAGGAGGGGGAGGAGGAGGCGGGGCCTACCTAGTACAGGTTAGGGTTAGGAGGGGGAGGAGGAGGCGGGGCCTACCTAGTACAGGTTAGGGTTAGGAGGAGGAGGAGGAGGCGGGGCCTACCTAGTACAGGTTAGGGTTAGGAGGGGGAGGAGGCGGGGCCTACCTAGTACAGGTTAGGAGGGGGAGGAGGAGGAGGAGGCGGGGCCTACCTAGTACAGGTTAGGGGGAGGAGGAGGAGGAGGCGGGGCCTACCTAGTACAGGTTAGGGTTAGGAGGGGGAGGAGGAGGAGGCGGGGCCTACCTAGTACAGGTTAGGGTTAAGAGGAGGAGGAGGAGGCGGGGCCTACCTAGTACAGGTTAGGGGGAGGAGGAGGAGGAGGAGGCGGGGCCTACCTAGTACAGGTTAGGGTTAGGAGGAGGAGGAGGCGGGGCCTACCTAGTACAGGTTAGGGATAGGAGGAGGAGGAGGCGGGGCCTACCTAGTACAGGTTAGGGATAGGAGGAGGAGGAGGCGGGGCCTACCTAGTACAGGTTAGGGTTAGGAGGGGGAGGAGGCGGGGCCTACCTAGTACAGGTTAGGGATAGGAGGAGGAGGAGGAGGCGGGGCCTACCTAGTACAGGTTAGGGTTAGGAGGAGGAGGAGGAGGCGGGGCCTACCTAGTACAGGTTAGGGTTAGGAGGGGGAGGAGGCGGGGCCTACCTAGTACAGGTTAGGAGGGGGAGGAGGAGGCGGGGCCTACCTAGTACAGGTTAGGGATAGGAGGAGGAGGAGGAGGCGGGGCCTACCTAGTACAGGTTAGGGATAGGAGGAGGAGGAGGAGGCGGGGCCTACCTAGTACAGGTTAGGGTTAGGAGGAGGAGGAGGAGGCGGGGCCTACCTAGTACAGGTTAGGAGGGGGAGGAGGAGGCGGGGCCTACCTAGTACAGGTTAGGGATAGGAGGGGGAGGAGGAGGCGGGGCCTACCTAGTACAGGTTAGGGTTAGGAGGAGGAGGAGGAGGAGGCGGGGCCTACCTAGTACAGGTTAGGGATAGGAGGGGGAGGAGGAGGCGGGGCCTACCTAGTACAGGTTAGGGTTAGGAGGGGGAGGAGGAGGAGGCGGGGCCTACCTAGTACAGGTTAGGGTTAGGAGGGGGAGGAGGCGGGGCCTACCTAGTACAGGTTAGGAGGGGGAGGAGGAGGCGGGGCCTACCTAGTACAGGTTAGGGATAGGAGGGGGAGGAGGAGGCGGGGCCTACCTAGTACAGGTTAGGGATAGGAGGGGGAGGAGGAGGAGGCGGGGCCTACCTAGTACAGGTTAGGATTAGGAGGGGGAGGAGGAGGCGGGGCCTACCTAGTACAGGTTAGGGTTAGGAGGGGGAGGAGGAGGAGGCGGGGCCTACCTAGTACAGGTTAGGAGGCGGAGGAGGAGGAGGAGGCGGGGCCTACCTAGTACAGGTTAGGGTTAGGAGGGGGAGGAGGCGGGGCCTACCTAGTACAGGTTAGGGTTAGGAGGAGGAGGAGGAGGCGGGGCCTACCTAGTACAGGTTAGGATTAGGAGGAGGAGGAGGAGGAGGCGGGGCCTACCTAGTACAGGTTAGGAGGAGGAGGAGGAGGAGGCGGGGCCTACCTAGTACAGGTTAGGGTTAGGAGGAGGAGGAGGAGGCGGGGCCTACCTAGTACAGGTTAGGGTTAGGAGGCGGAGGAGGAGGCGGGGCCTACCTAGTACAGGTTAGGGTTAGGAGGGGGAGGAGGAGGCGGGGCCTACCTAGTACAGGTTAGGGTTAGGAGGAAGAGGAGGAGGCGGGGCCTACCTAGTACAGGTTAGGAGGAGGAGGAGGAGGAGGAGGAGGAGGCGGGGCCTACCTAGTACAGGTTAGGGGGAGGAGGAGGGGGAGGCGGGGCCTACCTAGTACAGGTTAGGGTTAGGAGGGGGAGGAGGCGGCGGGGCCTACCTAGTACAGGTTAGGGGGAGGAGGAGGAGGAGGAGGCGGGGCCTACCTAGTACAGGTTAGGGATAGGAGGAGGAGGAGGAGGAGGCGGGGCCTACCTAGTACAGGTTAGGGTTAGGAGGGGGAGGAGGAGGCGGGGCCTACCTAGTACAGGTTAGGGGGAGGAGGAGGAGGAGGCGGGGCCTACCTAGTACAGGTTAGGGTTAGGAGGGGGAGGAGGAGGCGGGGCCTACCTAGTACAGGTTAGGGTTAGGAGGGGGAGGAGGAGGCGGGGCCTACCTAGTACAGGTTAGGGGGAGGAGGAGGAGGAGGCGGGGCCTACCTAGTACAGGTTAGGGATAGGAGGGGGAGGAGGAGGAGGCGGGGCCTACCTAGTACAGGTTAGGGTTAGGAGGGGGAGGGGGAGGAGGCGGGGCCTACCTAGTACAGGTTAGGGTTAGGAGGAGGGGGAGGAGGCGGGGCCTACCTAGTACAGGTTAGGGTTAGGAGGGGGAGGAGGAGGCGGGGCCTACCTAGTACAGGTTAGGGTTAGGAGGGGGAGGAGGAGGCGGGGCCTACCTAGTACAGGTTAGGGTTAGGAGGGGGAGGAGGCGGGGCCTACCTAGTACAGGTTAGGGTTAGGAGGGGGAGGAGGCGGGGCCTACCTAGTACAGGTTAGGGTTGGGAGGAGGAGGAGGCGGGGCCTACCTAGTACAGGTTAGGGTTAGGAGGCGGAGGAGGCGGGGCCTACCTAGTACAGGTTAGGGTTAGGAGGGGGAGGGGGAGGAGGCGGGGCCTACCTAGTACAGGTTAGGGTTAGGAGGCGGAGGAGGAGGCGGGGCCTACCTAGTACAGGTTAGGAGGCGGAGGAGGAGGAGGAGGCGGGGCCTACCTAGTACAGGTTAGGGTTAGGAGGGGGAGGAGGAGGCGGGGCCTACCTAGTACAGGTTAGGGTTAGGAGGGGGAGGGGGAGGAGGCGGGGCCTACCTAGTACAGGTTAGGGTTAGGAGGCGGAGGAGGCGGGGCCTACCTAGTACAGGTTAGGGTTAGGAGGGGGAGGAGGAGGAGGCGGGGCCTACCTAGTACAGGTTAGGAGGGGGAGGAGGAGGCGGGGCCTACCTAGTACAGGTTAGGGTTAGGAGGAGGGGGAGGAGGCGGGGCCTACCTAGTACAGGTTAGGGTTAGGAGGGGGAGGAGGAGGCGGGGCCTACCTAGTACAGGTTAGGGTTAGGAGGAGGAGGAGGAGGCGGGGCCTACCTAGTACAGGTTAGGAGGCGGAGGAGGAGGAGGAGGCGGGGCCTACCTAGTACAGGTTAGGGTTAGGAGGGGGAGGAGGCGGGGCCTACCTAGTACAGGTTAGGGTTAGGAGGAGGAGGAGGCGGGGCCTACCTAGTACAGGTTAGGGTTAGGAGGGGGAGGAGGAGGCGGGGCCTACCTAGTACAGGTTAGGGTTAGGAGGAGGAGGAGGAGGCGGGGCCTACCTAGTACAGGTTAGGGTTAGGAGGAAGAGGAGGCGGGGCCTACCTAGTACAGGTTAGGGTTAGGAGGGGGAGGAGGAGGCGGGGCCTACCTAGTACAGGTTAGGGTTAGGAGGAGGGGGAGGAGGCGGGGCCTACCTAGTACAGGTTAGGGTTAGGAGGGGGAGGAGGCGGGGCCTACCTAGTACAGGTTAGGGTTAAGAGGAGGAGGAGGAGGCGGGGCCTACCTAGTACAGGTTAGGGTTAGGAGGGGGAGGAGGAGGCGGGGCCTACCTAGTACAGGTTAGGGTTAGGAGGGGGAGGAGGCGGGGCCTACCTAGTACAGGTTAGGGTTAGGAGGCGGAGGAGGAGGCGGGGCCTACCTAGTACAGGTTAGGGTTAGGAGGGGGAGGAGGAGGCGGGGCCTACCTAGTACAGGTTAGGATTAGGAGGGGGAGGAGGCGGGGCCTACCTAGTACAGGTTAGGGTTAGGAGGGGGAGGAGGAGGCGGGGCCTACCTAGTACAGGTTAGGGTTAGGAGGGGGAGGAGGAGGCGGGGCCTACCTAGTACAGGTTAGGATTAGGAGGGGGAGGAGGCGGGGCCTACCTAGTACAGGTTAGGGTTAGGAGGGGGAGGAGGAGGCGGGGCCTACCTAGTACAGGTTAGGGATAGGAGGGGGAGGAGGAGGCGGGGCCTACCTAGTACAGGTTAGGGGGAGGAGGAGGAGGAGGCGGGGCCTACCTAGTACAGGTTAGGGGGAGGAGGAGGAGGAGGAGGCGGGGCCTACCTAGTACAGGTTAGGGATAGGAGGAGGAGGAGGCGGGGCCTACCTAGTACAGGTTAGGGTTAGGAGGAGGAGGAGGAGGCGGGGCCTACCTAGTACAGGTTAGGGATAGGAGGAGGAGGAGGAGGCGGGGCCTACCTAGTACAGGTTAGGGATAGGAGGAGGAGGAGGAGGCGGGGCCTACCTAGTACAGGTTAGGGATAGGAGGAGGAGGAGGAGGCGGGGCCTACCTAGTACAGGTTAGGGGGAGGAGGAGGAGGAGGCGGGGCCTACCTAGTACAGGTTAGGGTTAGGAGGGGGAGGAGGCGGGGCCTACCTAGTACAGGTTAGGGTTAGGAGGGGGAGGAGGCGGGGCCTACCTAGTACAGGTTAGGATTAGGAGGAGGAGGAGGCGGGGCCTACCTAGTACAGGTTAGGGATAGGAGGAGGAGGAGGAGGCGGGGCCTACCTAGTACAGGTTAGGGTGAGGAGGAGGAAGAGGAGGAGGCGGGGCCTACCTAGTACAGGTTAGGGATAGGAGGAGGAGGAGGCGGGGCCTACCTAGTACAGGTTAGGAGGCGGAGGAGGAGGAGGCGGGGCCTACCTAGTACAGGTTAGGGTTAAGAGGAGGAGGAGGCGGGGCCTACCTAGTACAGGTTAGGGTTAGGAGGGGGAGGAGGAGGCGGGGCCTACCTAGTACAGGTTAGGAGGCGGAGGAGGAGGAGGCGGGGCCTACCTAGTACAGGTTAGGAGGGGGAGGAGGAGGCGGGGCCTACCTAGTACAGGTTAGGGTGAGGAGGAGGAGGAGGCGGGGCCTACCTAGTACAGGTTAGGGTTAGGAGGGGGAGGAGGAGGCGGGGCCTACCTAGTACAGGTTAGGGTTAGGAGGGGGAGGAGGCGGGGCCTACCTAGTACAGGTTAGGGTTAGGAGGGGGAGGAGGAGGCGGGGCCTACCTAGTACAGGTTAGGGTTAGGAGGGGGAGGAGGCGGGGCCTACCTAGTACAGGTTAGGGTTAGGAGGGGGAGGAGGAGGCGGGGCCTACCTAGTACAGGTTAGGGTTAGGAGGAGGAGGAGGAGGCGGGGCCTACCTAGTACAGGTTAGGGTTAGGAGGGGGAGGAGGCGGCGTGGCCTACCTAGTACAGGTTAGGGATAGGAGGAGGAGGAGGAGGCGGGGCCTACCTAGTACAGGTTAGGAGGAGGAGGCGGAGGAGGCGGGGCCTACCTAGTACAGGTTAGGGTTAGGAGGGGGAGGAGGAGGCGGGGCCTACCTAGTACAGGTTAGGGTTAGGAGGAGGAGGAGGCGGGGCCTACCTAGTACAGGTTAGGGATAGGAGGGGGAGGAGGAGGCGGGGCCTACCTAGTACAGGTTAGGAGGGGGAGGAGGAGGAGGAGGCGGGGCCTACCTAGTACAGGTTAGGAGGAGGAGGCGGAGGAGGCGGGGCCTACCTAGTACAGGTTAGGGTTAGGAGGGGGAGGAGGCGGGGCCTACCTAGTACAGGTTAGGGTTAGGAGGGGGAGGAGGAGGCGGGGCCTACCTAGTACAGGTTAGGGTTAGGAGGGGGAGGAGGAGGCGGGGCCTACCTAGTACAGGTTAGGGTTAGGAGGGGGAGGAGGAGGCGGGGCCTACCTAGTACAGGTTAGGGGGAGGAGGAGGAGGAGGAGGCGGGGCCTACCTAGTACAGGTTAGGGATAGGAGGAGGAGGAGGCGGGGCCTACCTAGTACAGGTTAGGGATAGGAGGAGGCGGAGGAGGCGGGGCCTACCTAGTACAGGTTAGGGTTAGGAGGGGGAGGAGGAGGCGGGGCCTACCTAGTACAGGTTAGGGATAGGAGGAGGAGGCGGGGCCTACCTAGTACAGGTTAGGGTTAGGAGGGGGAGGAGGAGGCGGGGCCTACCTAGTACAGGTTAGGGTTAGGAGGGGGAGGAGGCGGGGCCTACCTAGTACAGGTTAGGGTTAGGAGGGGGAGGAGGAGGCGGGGCCTACCTAGTACAGGTTAGGGTTAGGAGGGGGAGGAGGAGGCGGGGCCTACCTAGTACAGGTTAGGGTTAGGAGGAGGAGTACAGCCATAGAGGAGGAGGCGGGGCCTACCTAGTACAGGTTAGGGTTAGGAGGAGGAGGAGGAGGCGGGGCCTACCTAGTACAGGTTAGGGTTAGGAGGGGGAGGAGGAGGCGGGGCCTACCTAGTACAGGTTAGGGATAGGAGGAGGAGGAGGAGGCGGGGCCTACCTAGTACAGGTTAGGGTTAGGAGGGGGAGGAGGAGGAGGCGGGGCCTACCTAGTACAGGTTAGGATTAGGAGGGGGAGGAGGAGGCGGGGCCTACCTAGTACAGGTTAGGATTAGGAGGAGGAGGAGGCGGGGCCTACCTAGTACAGGTTAGGATTAGGAGGAGGAGGAGGAGGCGGGGCCTACCTAGTACAGGTTAGGGTTAGGAGGAGGAGTACAGCCATAGAGGAGGAGGCGGGGCCTACCTAGTACAGGTTAGGGTTAGAGGAAGGAGTACAGCCATAGAGGAGGAGGCGGGGCCTACCTGCCAGCGTCTTTGGACACAGACACGGCCACGCCCAGGCCCGAGGCCGTCACTCTCCTGCAGACAGACTCCATGTCGATGACAGAGTCGATGCAGTCTGGCCCCCCCTCCACGCAGCACTGGGAGTCGGGGCAGAAGCTGCTGTTGTCCAGGCCCTTGTAGCCATGGTTACGGCCACACTTCTCCAAGGTAACGGTGGTGGCCATGCCCGACACGCCGACGTGAACAACGAGCTGTTTCACACAACACAACAAACCGTCTTTGTCACGCTTTCAGCTTTCAGCAGGGCATGAAGAGGAGGCAGATTGGAGAAGAGGAGGGAATGTGTCCTTACCTGTGGATGGTACTGTTTCCATAGCGATGGAACCAGACTCTGGACCGTCTGGTACTCCACCGGCACCTCGGACACGTGCAGGTCCACATCCGTGCCCAAGCCCAGCTTCTTCATTTCCTGTCAGGACACAAACAACAACAGCAGACACACTTTTACTACATCTACATGTTTGCCAGGCTACTCTGTACGCCAACCCTGTGTCTGAGAGAACAGTGTGTGTACGTAACTGTTTATAAAACACTCCTCAACAGACTGAAGAGTAGCACCACACATACAGGAAGTGGTTCACATTTCTGTACTTCCAGTTAAACTTCCCAGCATGCAACAGGTCCTCTTGTTCAGGACGAATGTCTTATCGGTCTTGTCGAAAGCTAACGTTACCACTGGACCTGGATCAGCTGTCCTCATCCCAATCCTAAATTAGCAGACGCCTTTATCCAAAGCGACTTAAAACAACACAAGTAAACGAAGCATCTATCCATGAGTCACCGCAAGAAACGTTTTCTCATGTCACCCCCCCCCTCCTTCGCACCCTTCACTGGCTCCTGATAGCAGCTCGCATCAGATTCAAGACCCTGGTGCTCGCCTACCAGGCAACCAATTTTCAGCCCGTTCACTCCGCTCCTCCACCTCTGCTGGCCGACTGGCCACACCACCTCTACGCCTACACGGCAGTCACGCTGGCCGGTCACGTCTCTTCACCTCACTGGCTCCCCGGCTGTCAGAACTGCAGAGTCACTATCCATCTTCCATCGGAGACTGAAGACCTCCATCTCTTCAGGTTACAACTTAACTGCTCCTCCTGAGACACCTACTACCCCCCAGCACTGTGTCTCCTGAGACATCTACTACCCCCCCAGCACTGTGTCTCCTGAGACACCTACTATCCCCCAGCACTGTGTCTCCTGAGACATCTACTACCCCCCAGCACTGTGTCTCCTGAGACATCTACTACCCCCCAGCACTGTGTCTCCTGAGACATCTACTACCCCCCTGTACTGTGTCTCCTGAGACATCTACTACCCCCCAGCACTGTGTCTCCTGAGACATCTACTACCCCCCAGCACTGTGTCTCCTGAGACATCTACTACCCCCCAGCACTGTGTCTCCTGAGACATCTACTACCCCCCAGCACTGTGTCTCCTGAGACATCTACTACCTCCCAGCACTGTGTCTCCTGAGACATCTACTACCCCCCAGCACTGCGTCTCCTGAGACATCTACTATCCCCCAGCACTGTGTCTCCTGAGACATCTACTACCCACCAGCACTGTGTCTCCTGAGACATCTACTACCCCCCAGCACTGTGTCTCCTGAGACATCTACTACCCCCCTGTACTGTGTCTCCTGAGACTTCTACTATCCCCCTGTACTGTGTCTCCTGAGACATCTACTACCCCCCAGCACTGTGTCTCCTGAGACATCTACTATCCCCCAGCACTGTGTCTCCTGAGACATCTACTATGCCTCCTAAGACTCCACTGCCCCCTTGTACTGTCTCTCCAGTGTCTATGATAAAAATATAATTACAAATTAAATTACGACGACTGCCAGTGGCCCCGGGCCTGAGCTAGATTACGCCTCCTGCTAGAACTGGTGAATTGATGATTCACTTCCTTAGTCAAACGTATAGATTGTTGTCAGTTCAATCCATCTAAAAATCTACTTTTTAAATTGAAAGTTGGCGAAAAAATAAAGAAAAGACAGGTCAACCACCCAAATACATTGGGGAGAGACAGAGGGGAGAGACAGAGGAGAGAGACAGAGAGAGAGACAGAGGGAGAGACAGAGGGAGAGACAGAAGAGAGACAGAGAGAGAGAGACAGAGGGGAGAGACAGAGAGACAGAGGAGAGACAGAGGGGAGAGACAGAGAGAGAGACAGAGGGGAGAGACAGAGGGAGAGACAGAGGGAGAGACAGAGGGGAGAGACAGAGGGGAGAGACAGAGGGGAGAGACAGAGGGAGAGACAGAGAGGAGAGACAGAGAGAGAGACAGAGAGACAGAGGGAGAGACAGAGGGGAGAGACAGAGGGGAGAGACAGAGGGGAGAGACAGAGAGGAGAGACAGAGGGGAGAGACAGAGGGGAGAGACAGAGGGGAGAGACAGAGAGGAGAGACAGAGGAGAGAGACAGAGAGAGAGACAGAGAGAGAGACAGAGAGGAGAGACAGAGGGGAGAGACAGAGGGGAGAGACAGAGGAGAGAGACAGAGGGGAGAGACAGAGGGGAGAGACAGAGAGAGAGACAGAGAGAGAGACAGAGGGAGAGACAGAGGGGAGAGACAGAGGGGAGAGACAGAGGGGAGAGACAGAGAGAGAGACAGAGGGAGAGACAGAGGGGAGAGACAGAGGGGAGAGACAGAGGGGAGAGAGACAGAGGGAGAGACAGAGGGAGAGACAGAGGAGAGAGACAGAGGGGAGAGACAGAGGAGAGAGACAGAGAGAGAGACAGAGGGGAGAGACAGAGAGGAGAGACAGAGAGAGAGACAGAGGGGAGAGACAGAGGGGAGAGACAGAGAGGAGAGACAGAGAGGAGAGACAGAGAGAGAGACAGAGGGGAGAGACAGAGGGGAGAGACAGAGGGGAGAGACAGAGGGGAGAGACAGAGGGAGAGACAGAGAGAGACAGAGGAGAGAGACAGAGAGAGACAGAGGGGAGAGACAGAGGGGAGAGACAGAGGGGAGAGACAGAGGGGAGAGACAGAGGAGAGAGACAGAGGGGAGAGACAGAGGGGAGAGACAGAGAGAGACAGAGGAGAGAGACAGAGAGAGACAGAGGGGAGAGACAGAGGAGAGAGACAGAGGGGAGAGACAGAGGGGAGAGACAGAGGGGAGAGACAGAGGAGAGAGACAGAGGGAGAGACAGAGGGGAGAGACAGAGGGGAGAGACAGAGGGAGAGACAGAGGGGAGAGACAGAGGGAGAGACAGAGGGGAGAGACAGAGGGAGAGACAGAGAGGAGAGACAGAGGGAGAGACAGAGGGAGAGACAGAGGGGAGAGACAGAGGGGAGAGACAGAGGGAGAGACAGAGGGGAGAGACAGAGGGGAGAGACAGAGGGGAGAGACAGAGGGGAGAGACAGAGGGGAGAGACAGAGGGGAGAGACAGAGGGGAGAGACAGAGGGGAGAGACAGAGGGAGAGACGGAGGGGAGAGACAGAGGAGAGAGACAGAGGGGAGAGACAGAGGGGAGAGACAGAGGGGAGAGACAGAGGGGAGAGACAGAGGGGAGAGACAGAGGGAGAGACGGAGGGGAGAGACAGAGGGGAGAGACAGAGGGGAGAGACAGAGGGAGAGACAGAGGGGAGAGACAGAGGGGAGAGACAGAGGGAGAGACAGAGGGGAGAGACAGAGACAGAGACAGAGAGAGAGACAGAGGGGAGAGACAGAGGAGAGAGACAGAGGGGAGAGACAGAGGGGAGAGACAGAGGGAGAGACAGAGAGAGAGACAGAGGGAGAGACGGAGGGGAGAGACAGAGAGAGAGACAGAGAGAGAGACAGAGGGAGAGACGGAGGGGAGAGACAGAGAGAGAGACAGAGGGAGAGACAGAGAGAGAGACAGAGGGAGAGACAGAGAGGAGAGACAGAGAGGAGAGACAGAGGGAGAGACAGAGGGGAGAGACAGAGGGGAGAGACAGAGGGGAGAGACAGAGGGAGAGACAGAGGGGAGAGACAGAGGAGAGAGACAGAGGAGAGAGACAGAGGGGAGAGACAGAGAGGAGAGACAGAGGGGAGAGACAGAGGAGAGAGACAGAGGAGAGAGACAGAGGGGAGAGACAGAAGGGAGAGACAGAGAGAGAGACAGAGGGAGAGACGGAGGGGAGAGACAGAGAGAGAGACAGAGGGAGAGACGGAGGGGAGAGACAGAGAGAGAGACAGAGGGAGAGACAGAGGGAGAGACAGAGGGGAGAGACAGAGGGGAGAGACAGAGGGAGAGACAGAGGGGAGAGACAGAGGGAGAGACAGAGAGAGAGACAGAGGGAGAGACAGAGGGGAGAGACAGAGGAGAGAGACAGAGGGAGAGACAGAGGGGAGAGACAGAGGGGAGAGACAGAGGGAGAGACAGAGGGGAGAGACAGAGGAGAGAGACAGAGAGGAGAGACAGAGGGGAGAGACAGAGGGAGAGACGGAGGGGAGAGACAGAGAGGAGAGACAGAGGGGAGAGACAGAGAGGAGAGACAGAGGAGAGAGACAGAGAGAGAGACAGAGAGAGAGACAGAGGGGAGAGACAGAGGAGAGAGACAGAGGGAGAGACGGAGGGGAGAGACAGAGAGGAGAGACAGAGGGAGAGACAGAGGGGAGAGACAGAGGGGAGAGACAGAGAGAGAGACAGAGGGAGAGACAGAGGGGAGAGACAGAGGGGAGAGACAGAGGGGAGAGACAGAGGGGAGAGACAGAGGAGAGAGACAGAGAGAGAGACAGAGGGGAGAGACAGAGGGAGAGACAGAGGGAGAGACAGAGGAGAGAGACAGAGAGGAGAGACAGAGGAGAGAGACAGAGAGGAGAGACAGAGGAGAGAGACAGAGAGAGAGACAGAGAGAGACAGAGGGGAGAGACAGAGGGGAGAGACAGAGAGAGAGACAGAGGGAGAGACAGAGGGGAGAGACAGAGGGGAGAGACAGAGGGGAGAGACAGAGGGGAGAGACAGAGGGGAGAGACAGAGGAGAGAGACAGAGGGGAGAGACAGAGAGAGAGACAGAGGGAGAGACAGAGGGGAGAGACAGAGGGGAGAGACAGAGGGGAGAGACAGAGGGGAGAGACAGAGGGGAGAGACAGAGGGGAGAGACAGAGGGGAGAGACAGAGGGAGAGACAGAGGGGAGAGACAGAGGGGAGAGACAGAGGAGAGAGACAGAGAGGAGAGACAGAGGGGAGAGACAGAGAGAGAGACAGAGGGAGAGACGGAGGGGAGAGACAGAGGGAGAGACAGAGGGAGAGACAGAGGGAGAGACAGAGGGGAGAGACAGAGAGGAGAGACAGAGGGAGAGACAGAGAGAGAGACAGAGGAGAGAGACAGAGAGGAGAGACAGAGGGGAGAGACAGAGAGGAGAGACAGAGGGAGAGACAGAGGGAGAGACAGAGGGAGAGACAGAGGGGAGAGACAGAGAGAGAGACAGAGGAGAGAGACAGAGGGAGAGACAGAGAGGAGAGACAGAGGGAGAGACAGAGGAGAGAGACAGAGAGGAGAGACAGAGGGAGAGACAGAGAGAGAGACAGAGGGGAGAGACAGAGAGAGAGACAGAGGGAGAGACAGAGGGAGAGACAGAGGGAGAGACGGAGGGGAGAGACAGAGAGAGAGACAGAGGGGAGAGACAGAGGGGAGAGACAGAGAGAGAGACAGAGGGAGAGACAGAGGGGAGAGACAGAGGGAGAGACGGAGGGGAGAGACAGAGAGAGAGACAGAGGGAGAGACAGAGGGAGAGACAGAGGGGAGAGACAGAGGGGAGAGACAGAGGGAGAGACAGAGGGGAGAGACAGAGGGGAGAGACAGAGGGAGAGACAGAGGGGAGAGACAGAGGGAGAGACAGAGAGAGAGACAGAGGGGAGAGACAGAGAGAGAGACAGAGGGAGAGACAGAGAGGAGAGACAGAGAGGAGAGACAGAGAGAGACAGAGGGAGAGACAGAGAGGAGAGACAGAGGGAGAGACAGAGGGGAGAGACAGAGGGAGAGACGGAGGGGAGAGACAGAGGGGAGAGACAGAGGGGAGAGACAGAGGGGAGAGACAGAGAGGAGAGACAGAGAGGAGAGACAGAGAGAGACAGAGGGAGAGACAGAGAGGAGAGACAGAGGGAGAGACAGAGGGGAGAGACAGAGGGAGAGACGGAGGGGAGAGACAGAGGGGAGAGACAGAGGGGAGAGACAGAGAGAGAGACAGAGGGAGAGACAGAGGGAGAGACAGAGAGGAGAGACAGAGAGAGAGACAGAGGGGAGAGACAGAGAGAGAGACAGAGGGGAGAGACAGAGAGGAGAGACAGAGAGAGAGACAGAGAGAGAGACAGAGGGAGAGACAGAGGGGAGAGACAGAGAGGAGAGACAGAGAGAGAGACAGAGGGGAGAGACAGAGGGGAGAGACAGAGAGAGAGACAGAGAGGAGAGACAGAGACAGAGGGGAGAGACAGAGAGGAGAGACAGAGGGAGAGACAGCGAGGAGAGACAGAGAGGAGAGACAGAGGGAGAGACAGAGGAGAGAGACAGAGGGGAGAGACAGAGGGGAGAGACAGAGAGGAGAGACAGAGAGAGAGACAGAGGGGAGAGACAGAGGGGAGAGACAGAGGGAGAGACAGAGGGGAGAGACAGAGAGGAGAGACAGAGAGAGAGACAGAGAGAGAGACAGAGGGAGAGACAGAGGGGAGAGACAGAGGGAGAGACAGAGGTCAGAGACAGAGAGGAGAGACAGAGGGAGAGACAGAGGGGAGAGACAGAGGGGAGAGACAGAGGGGAGAGACAGAGGGAGAGACAGAGGGAGAGAGGAGGAGACAGAGGGGAGAGACAGAGGGAGAGACAGAGGGGAGAGACAGAGGGAGAGACAGAGAGACAGACAGAGAGAGAGACAGAGGGAGAGACAGAGGGGAGAGACAGAGGGAGAGACGGAGGGGAGAGACAGAGAGAGAGACAGAGAGAGAGACAGAGGGAGAGACAGAGGGAGAGACAGAGGGAGAGACAGAGGGAGAGACAGAGAGGAGAGACAGAGAGGAGAGACAGAGAGAGAGACAGAGGGGAGAGACAGAGAGGAGAGACAGAGGGGAGAGACAGAGGGAGAGACAGAGGGAGAGACAGAGAGGAGAGACAGAGAGGAGAGACAGAGAGAGAGACAGAGGGAGAGACAGAGGGAGAGACAGAGGGGAGAGACAGAGGGAGAGACAGAGGGGAGAGACAGAGGGGAGAGACAGAGGGAGAGACGGAGGGAGAGACAGAGAGAGAGACAGAGGGAGAGACAGAGGGAGAGACAGAGGGAGAGACAGAGGGAGAGACAGAGAGAGAGACAGAGAGAGAGAGACAGAGGGGAGAGACAGAGGGGAGAGACAGAGGGAGAGACAGAGGGAGAGACAGAGGGGAGAGACAGAGAGAGAGACAGGGAGAGACAGAGAGAGAGACAGAGGGGAGAGACAGAGAGAGAGACAGGGAGAGACAGAGGGAGAGACAGAGGGAGAGACAGAGGGGAGAGACAGAGGGGAGAGACAGAGAGAGAGACAGAGGGAGAGACAGAGGGAAACCATGGAGACATCTGGATTCTGGAAGAGACACAAATCTGGTGCTGATTAGGTGTGACTACACAGCCGGTCCCCTACACAAGACAACTGCCCCCCCCCCAGCCTCCTGACCCCCCCCCCCCCCCCCCCCAGCCTCCTGACCCCCCAGCCCCCTGGTCATTAATATTGAGGAGAGGCTTGTTTGACCACATCCCTGACCCTGCCACAAAGACGCCTTTTGTTTGCTTTTAATATCCTTATCAAGTCTGTCTAGACACCATGACAACCATTGTCCCCTCAGCCAATATGCCAATACCACTCCAGACCCACTCAGCCCAGCTATGTGTAGCCCAGCTGAAGGCCCTGTGACTAACACTGAGCTAAGAGCTGTTCTGCTGAGGGAGGTGTAGCCCAGTGGTGCTAAACTACATTAGTTTTCTACCAAACAAGCATTTCAACAAGGTAAATAAATTGTTGGGAAATCAGCTCATGCGTATAAAGAGCTCTCTGTTCTCCAGGCGTGTTATATAGACTCCAGTGGATTGCTACACTTACCTAAATGTCATCTGGCAAGGAAACGTGTCCAACTAACTAAGCATACTCAATTTGTATTTCTGTTTAGCTTCAGAACAAACAATCATAAAGACACGCCAACACCTCCATGAGGACAAAACAGCAGGAAATGGAAAGATATTCCTAGCGGAGAACAACAGTTTGTATATTGTTAAACACTGAAGAACAACCCAGCCAGATGATGATGTATAGGAACATTGTGCGTGCTTCAATAGAACCTATCATAGAGACTCAGGGCCAAAGTGCATTTGTGAAATATATGTGAATAACATTTTCTCCTGTGTTGCTTATATGTTCTGAGCATTTATTTTAAGTCCTAAAACAAACTGTATGAGTAAAGCCAATGGTGAAGGCTTAGGTTTGTGGCCTACGAATTCTGTGAGTCCTCCTGTGTCTTAATTCTTCTAGCATGTTTGTAGCAGACAAACAGTCTGTCCAAGGGCTTGCAGATATCTCATTACCTTCACTCTGAAACAGATTACAGTCTTTACAGATGTTCCGTACAGTAATGCATTAGTTAGTTAGACCAGTAATGCATTAGTTAGTTAGTTAGACCAGTAATGCATTAGTTAGTTAGACTAGTAATGCATTAGTTAGTTAAACTAGTAATGCATTAGATAGTTAAACTAGTAATGCATTAGTTAGTTAAACTAGTAATGCATTAGATAGTTAGACAGTTGTCAGATATCTTAATAACACAGGGTTAGTCTTAATAACACGGGGTTAGGAGTCTTAATACCACAGGGTCAGGAGTCCAGTCCATACCTGTACTGCTACCCAGCTGGCGTTGATAGTGTGTTCCCCAAATGGCCCAAACCCTGAAAAACAACATGGCAGCATTTTCAAAAGTTTTGCAGAGGAGGTTTGACTTTGAGGAAGGCTTCATGCGTTGTTTGGAAGTTGTATATGTAAATACGTCCCTATAACACCACCCAAACATCTATAACACCACCCAAACATCTATAACACCACCCAAACATCTATAACACCACCCAAACATCTATAACACCACCCAAACATCTATAACACCACCCAAACATCTATAACACCACCCAAACATCTATAACACCACCCAAACATCTATAACACCACCCAAACTGGACCACTCAAAATATGCAAAACACCCCCCAAGATTATTATTTGGATATGTTCTATCAAACAGGAAGAAAATGAAAGAAAAGGAAGAGTGATTAGCAGCCTAAGTGTGATCAGGTTTATTTGTGTGGGATTAATGGCCCACCCCGCCCCCTGGGGACCAGGGGGGTCTGTGTGTCTGAGGGGGTGAAAGGGGGGAGAGCAGGGGGAGAGAGTAGGGGAGAGAGTAGGGGAGAGGAGGGGGAGAGCAGGGGGAGAGCAGGGGGAGAGGAGGGGAGAGGAGGGGGAGAGGAGGGGGAGAGGAGGGGAGAGCAGGGGAGAGCAGGGGGAGAGGAGGGGGAGAGGAGGGGAGAGGAGGGGGAGAGCAGGGGGAGAGGAGGGGGAGAGGAGGGGAGAGCAGGGGGAGAGGAGGGGGAGAGCAGGGGGAGAGGAGGGGAGAGCAGGGCGAGAGGAGGGGGAGAGCAGGGGGAGAGGAGGGGGAGAGGAGGGGGAGAGGAGGGGAGAGCAGGGGGAGAGGAGGGGGAGAGGAGGGGAGAGCAGGGGGAGAGGAGGGGGAGAGGAGGGGAGAGCAGGGGGAGAGCAGGGGGAGAGCAGGGGGAGAGGAGGGGGAGAGCAGGGGAGAGCAGGGGGAGAGCAGGGGGAGAGGAGGGGAGAGCAGGGGGAGAGTAGGAGGAGAGCAGGGGGAGAGGAGGGGGAGAGCAGGGGGAGAGGAGGGGGAGAGCAGGGGGAGAGCAGGGGGAGAGGAGGGGGAGAGCAGGGGGAGAGCAGGGGGAGAGGAGGGGGAGAGCAGGGGGAGAGGAGGGGGAGAGCAGGGGGAGAGGAGGAGGAGAGGAGGGGGGAGAGGAGGGGGAGAGCAGGGGAGAGCAGGGGGAGAGGAGGGGGAGAGGAGGGGGAGAGGAGGGGAGAGGAGGGGGAGAGCAGGGGGAGAGGAGGGGGAGAGGAGGGGGAGAGGAGGGGAGAGCAGGGGGAGAGGAGGGGGAGAGCAGGGGGAGAGGAGGGGGAGAGCAGGGGGAGAGCAGGGGGAGAGGAGGGGGAGAGGAGGGGGAGAGGAGGGGGGAGAGGAGGGGGGAGAGCAGGGGGAGAGCAGGGGGAGAGGAGGGGGGAGAGGAGGGGGAGAGCAGGGGGAGAGGAGGGGGAGAGCAGGGGGAGAGGAGGGGGGAGAGGAGGGGTCGGCAGCTGCCTGCCAGCTCTCTTTTGTGAGCCTCGCTGTTCCCAGGCGATCTCCAGGTCTTTTCTCCTCCTCACCCCAGACAGACTTCAACAGGCCTTTGTGTCTGGGGGAGACCAGAGGAACAAGAACGCCTCTCCTCTTTATGAAGTTTCAAAAACTCAAGTTTAATGACTCTGCTAAAACAAAACAGTGAAGTTTGAACTTTGTCGTTATGACTTTAGGTCTTTTTATCTTTTCGAAAGGACAAATGAAGACATCAATGAGTCTGTCTGTGTAGCAATGGAACCTACAGGAGCGTAGAAACATTAACAACAGCAGATCTGAACACTTCAGTCTAGTGTTGATGTCCCCCTGGGCAGAGGCCTGCCATGCAATAACACTATGCACACTATACATGGGATCAGTTATTTGGTACACTATAGAAACATATTATCCCCATATTGCACATATTTCCCTAACGAATGAATGAATGAATGGTCTTTATTGTCATTAATACAGTACAGGTACCATACAACGACATTTGGGAGGAGGGGCTCCCCTGGTGCTAGGAAAAAAAAACTAAAAACAAGAAGGGAAAAGAGCTGGTTTACATAAATAAAGGCTATATACACTATACTATACTACTATACTATACTATACTATACATATAAAACACTGTGCTGTACTCTATGCTATGCTATAAATATCCTAACATTTCCTATTCTCTGAACCTTATGTACCCGAGGGTTGTCATATTGCACATAGTATTATTGCACATTCATTTAAAGTGTCGCAGTTTGCAGGTTTGAAATGCACGAACAATGCAAGGCAATGCACGGAAGTAAGCGAGAAACTACTTGAAAACTTTCAAATAACAACTTGTAACGTGACAGCAGACAGTCATCTTCATCTCCTCGGCAGATTTATTTACAGAACTTTTCTAAATCTCTATAATAATATTATAATAATAAATCTCTGCTCAGGCTTTGTTGATGTTGACCCAGACAAACTAAACTAACCCAGTTAGAATAGAAACCTCACAGACCTGTAACCACCACACTCCGCCTGCTGTTGTCCATCTTCCTCTGGCCCAGGATGACTCTGATATGTAATATGTAATATGTGAAGGATGTTATTATATTATTATATTATTATGGATCTGTGTTTCTGTCCCTCTCGTCTCACAGCTGATCAGCCAAGCTGCCTTTTCCTGTCGCTCCGCGTCTACCGAACTACGTTATACAGAGAGGAAACTGGACAGCGATTGGCCAGAGCTAGTTCTATAAGAGAGGGAACTGGACAGCGATTGGCCAGAACTACCTTCTATAAGAGAGGGAACTGGACAGCGATTGGCCAGAACTACCTTCTATAAGAGAGGGAACTGGACAGCGATTGGCCAGGCTTGGCAACGTCATACATAACACGACCTCTCATTGGTGGAAATCATACAAGCACGTTCGGTTGAAGCCAGTTAGCATTTTGAAGAAGCAACTTAGCGCTGTCTGCTACAACTGTTAACACAGAATATCAACGGACAGACTGTTATAATATATTCAGCTAGAATGGTACGTATGTATCTATATATGTATGTATATCCCTTCATTGCAGTTGGGATATGAAACGTTAATAATTATATTGTGAATAGAATTGTAGAATTGTGGAATTGTTAGCAGAAAGTGACATGAAGTATTAGCTTAGCTTAGCTTCTGGCTAGCTGGTCATCTGTTGAGCTTTGAGGAATCAACATTGATTCTTTCTCTCCCATGATGCAATCAGACACACGTGTTTCGCTTTTTAATTCAATGTGATATCATAAGCCTTCTAGGTGCTAGTTAGCCGGGTGCTAGTTAGCCTGGTGCGTGTCTATAGGCTTACAATGAAGCAGCTAACTAGCAGCTATGCTATGTGTGTTACTGCTAGCTGTATGTCTGTCTGTCTGCCTGTCTGTCTGTCTGTCTGTCTGTTTGTTACTGCTAGCTGTCTGTCTGTCTGTCTGTCTGTCTTCATGTGTGTTACTGCTGGCTGTCTGTCTGTCTGTCTGTCTGTCTGTCTTCATGTGTGTTACTGCTGTCTGTCTGTCTGTCTGTCTGTCTCCATGTGTGTTACTGCTAGCTGTCTGTCTGTCTGTCTGTCTTCATGTGTGTTACTGCTGTCTGTCTGTCTGTCTCCATGTGTGTTACTGCTGGCTGTCTGTCTGTCTGTCTGTCTCCATGTGTGTTACTGCTGGCTGTCTGTCTGTCTGTCTGTCTCCATGTGTGTTACTGCTAGCTGTCTGTCTGTCTGTCTGTCTCCATGTGTGTTACTGCTGGCTGTCTGTCTGTCTGTCTGTCTTCATGTGTGTTACTGCTAGCTGTCTGTCTGTCTGTCTTCATGTGTGTTACTGCTAGCTGTCTGTCTGTCTCCATGTGTGTTACTTCTGTCTGTCTGTCTACATGTGTGTTACTGCTGTCTGTCTGTCTGTCTGTCTCCATGTGTGTTACTGCTGTCTGTCTGTCTGTCTTCATGTGTGTTACTGCTGGCTGTCTGTCATACTGCTAGCTGTCTGTGGGCTAACTCCTCTTGTATCTTGTCTCTTACATTAACAGTTACCCCTGTCTTTACTGAAGACCGCCCAGAACCACCCTATGGTAAGAGGACTGTTGTTGTAATATAGATGTTTATATAGGATGGACAAGTGTATAACACGACTGGCAATCATTCCTGAAGTCATAATCATATTTCATCATAATTGCAAATGTTCTGTAATAACATGAATAGTTATGGCATCGACAGTGACTGTAATTAGTCGTCATGACACTCACAAGTGAACGCTACTGTCATTGGTGTTTTACAATAATTGTCATTAGATTACTCTTAAAAAAACACACGTTCTATCAGATGATCTGAGGAACACTGTCTGGACAAGGGAACTCTCTGTCCAAGACTGTGGTTTGGATGAGGGGAAAGTATGCGCTTGGCTTAGCTGACACCCTGAATAAACCACCGTGTGTTGTGCTGAAAGTGCACAACACAATAAACACAACAGACACGTGGGTTATTGGCTGTTATTGAAGCAGGTTTTTATTCAGTGATGGAGTGTGGCAGCGTTTTTTTTTCTGTTTTTGTATGCATTTGTGTGCAACCCGAGATGGAAACAGTCCAGTTGCATTTGCAGATGTCCCTGAATAGTGAATATACTCTCTAGGGAGAGGCCTTTCAATTATCTATGCATTTGGCCCTTACACAATCCCAAACTCTGCTCTGAGATAATATTCTTCTGACTCTCCAATCTGCAGAGCTTCTTGGAATGCCAGCATCCTCAGCTCTGTACTGTGGGATATTTGCTGTGCAATTTTCTCCAGGGCGTGTTCAGGGCTAGGTTACAGTTCACTTTAGTGTTTCTATATCAGATTGACTGTGATGCATGTGAGTCCACACAGCTCTGACCTTTAATCTCTCTCCTCTGACTCTCAGCTGGTGGAGCTGAAGAACGGAGAGACGTACAACGGCCACCTGGTCAGCTGTGACAACTGGATGAACATCAACCTGAGGGAAGTCATCTGCACCTCCAGGGTAACGCCTCACTCCCCCTGTCACTCCCCTCCACTTAGCCCAAATGAGATATGAATGATATTCTGGGCTGATGCCGTCAACACCCCCTTCACTTAGGCCAAATCAATGATGTTCTTGTCAACAATGAGAAGGATATCCATGTGTAGACACAAGGTGGCGCCATTGACAATGAAACAAATAATTTTCAAGCTCACAAAGTGCAGTTTTTTTATTATCTTGGACTGACTGAAGTTGTCTCCCCTCCCCGACCCCGTCTGCTCCCTGCCTCTGCAGGATGGAGACAAGTTCTGGAGGATGCCGGAGTGTTACATCAGAGGCAGCACCATCAAGTACCTCCGCATCCCAGACGAGATCATCGACATGGTGAAGGAGGAGGTGGTGTCCAAGGGCCGCGGCCGGGGGGGCATGCAGCAGAACAAGCAGCAGGGCAAGGGCCGCGGAGGGGGGGCCGGCAGAGGTGAGACTGGGTCTCGTGGCGGGGGGGGGGGGGGGGGTGGTGGTGTTCTGTTTAATGTGTTCAACAACATTATGGGCTGGTTTCACAGACAGGGCTTAAGCCTAGTCCTGGACTGAATCACACGTTCAATGTGAAACCTCCATTGAGGCTTTCTAGTCTAGGACCTTGTCTGTGAAACCGTCCCTACAGGTGGAAAGATGTGTCTGTGTCTGTCTGTCTGTCTGTCTGTCACCTACAGGTGGAAAGATGGAGGTTTCGCTTTTATGAAAACCTTGAAATAAATCAAAGACAGGATGACTAATATGATATTCAATAGGCATTCAGCCTGACGTTCAGAAATATGAAAGAGATGAATTTGGTTGATGGTGTTCTTGAAGCAATGTGTAATGATGTCCCTGTGTGTGTGTGTGTGTGTGTGTGTGTGTGTAGGTGTGTTTGGAGGTCGTGGTCGAGGCATGCCGGGGGTCGGCAGAGGACAACCTCAGCAGGAGAAGAAGCCTGGCGGAGGGAAGCCTCAGGGAGTCAAGCCCCAGCACTGAGGAGAGGAGAGGAGGGCACTGAGGAGAGGAGAGGAGGGCGCTGAGGAGAGGAGAGGCCAGGCAGAACCCTAACCCAGAGTAAGGATAGAACAGAGTTTTCAGTGACGAGATATTTAGTCGCCTCTTTTCCAATAGTGTGCTGTTTTTCCAGGAGAGCTGCTAGTGTTTAGAGAATGTTTGAAATCCAGTGACCTCAACAAGTGATGACCTCCTGTAACGCCAGAGAAGCAGACGAGTATGCAGGTTTGAAGACCACTACTACTACTAGTCGTTTACAGGAAGTCATCGCTTTGTTGGGTCTCTTGTTAGATTACATCCTCTTGGCTCTGGCACACTGGCACGCTCTTGGGCGCAGTAGTGGAAGAGAGGTGAGTGAAGGTCTGGGGTAGGTGGGGTAGTGGTGGTCTAGTAGTGGATAGTGAGTTGGACTTGTGATCGGAAGGTTGTGAGTTCAAATCCCACCTGAAACCTCACCACTACTAGTGTGCCCTTGAGTAAGGCACTTAGCCCTCAGTTACTCCAGGGGGAATGTCCCTGTAATTCGTAATTGTAAGTCGCTTTGGATAAAAGCGTCTGCTAAATGGCAAAATTAAATTAAATTAAAATTAAGGTCGACACACAGCGGCAGGTAGCATGGTCGCCATCACCCTCGTGTTCCATCGTGCGAGGGTGTGTGAGGTCGACCTTCACCTGTAGTTAAGTTCATCCTGAGGACTATGAGCAGCCCAGCATGTCAGTCAACGCAGGGGTTTTTAGTTTTCCCAACTTCAGGTTTTTGTTCGATTAAAGGGACGTTTTGGTCCTGAAGACACACAGCTGTGCCCCAATTAGATAACGCATTTTTAACGTGATACGTGATTGTTTTTTTGTTTTTGTTTTGTTTTGGGGGGGGGAGGGTCGATTATTTCTCAGAGCCATTTGCATTCAACTGATTCTACAGCAGAATTGTTTCATGTTTTCAGTGTGATGTCGACTACAACAGAAGCACCTACTTTATTATTGTCAAACTGATCATGTCTTTGACGTGTGTAGACGTGAGCAGATGGGACATACGATGATACATGAGCATATCTGCTTCTCTGAAAAACTTCTGTTTTCTTTCTTAGTCCTAAATGGGTTTTTTCCAAGTGTTTTTGGTTTGTGGATTTTATTTGCATTATGAAACACAGTGTTGTAATTTGTTTACGAGTGATTATGAGAATAAAGACATTTTTGTTAAAGAGGTTGTCCATGTCTGAACCAGGGGGGCGGGGCTCTCGGGCGGGGGTGTGTGGGGGGGCTTAGATCTAGGCACGCCTACTTGTTTTACATTTAGAACTGGAAAAAGAATGGGTAGAAGATTATTGTTTTGGCAGAAGATTACAAAAAGTTGAAGGATGTTTTGGAGGATAGATCTGTTGGGTTGAAAGAACGTGAGTTATAGATCGACGAGAGAGAGGAGAGAGATGGATACATGAGAGAGAGGAGGGATAGATAGATCAATAACAGTGTTTCCTCTACATGCATTTCATCGTGGCGGACCGCCACGATGGAATTTCCTCCGCCACCATTCAGATTTCTCAACCCAAAAAAAAAAAAAAAATTAGGCCGCTTTTCAGACCTTCACAGCGCTAGACACACCCACAAGCGCTGAAACTGGACCAGTCCGTGTGTGTCGCGAGTATTGAACTTGAGGCTGCGTTCGTAAATTCGCTCTGAGAGCCCCGGAGCGCACACTGGGTTCAACGTCATAAAGGGACCAAGTCATTTGATTGGACAAGAGGCATTCCGTGAGTGCTGATCAGATTTCCAGAGCGTATTTACGAACGCGCCCTGGCTGTCACCCGAACACCGCGAGCTAGCGTAGTGTAGTGTAGTATAGGATGCGTAGTGTAGTGTAGTGTAGGATGGAGAGAGAGAGGAGAAGCCTCTCTATGTGTTACCTATGTCCAGTGTACTAGAACCACTCTAACAGGAGTGTTTGTCCGTGAATAACACCGGCTATGCCCGGGGTATAAACACAAGACTATAGCTGGATAAGGTCTACAGGTCTACACGGTCATTTTAAGCCGTCGACCAGCCCTCTACGACCACGGGAAGTCATGTTAAAGTGAAGATACTTCTGTTAAACTAAGCTAAGCTAAACATCGCTAATCGCTAACTCCCTCCTGGGCTTAAAGTGACAAGTAATAACGTTGTGAAAAAAAACGTCAGATCAGTGTTTTTGTTTTTATTGACAACGGAATTACATGCTGGAAAAACATGCAGACACAGACAATAAGAGACACACGGGAGAAGTACAGGAAAACATTTTTTAAAAAATCGTTGTTTTGAGCGCGCGTGCGCGTTTCATGCGCGTGCACGCGAAAAAATCGCGGGCGCGCAGCGCGCGCGGTCAGCACTACCCGCCACCATTGTAAAAATTCCTGGAGGAAACACTGAATAACATGAAGAGGTTAATTAGTGGGTTGTACTGAGTAAAGCAGTAGTGACTGGTGATGGGAAGAAAGGGTGATGGCTAGTGGAAAGAACGTGATGGTGTGATAGTGATGAAGAAAGAGTGTAGGATGGCCAGGTGGTTGGTCACAGGGTAGGACATCTAGACAGGTTAGAATGATAGAAGGTCTTAGATGGATAGGCTAACCCTAACCCTAGCCTGGGGTAGTTCAGCAGAGTGGTAGAGTTGGTTGGCTAGGTGGTGGAGGAGGTTAAGGTAAGAGAGTGTATGGTGGTTTTATTGGGGTAGAACTGGTTGCTAGGAGACCGTATTGTTTTGTAATCATTCTGTGTTCTGCAGGGCTCCGGAGTTCTGAGAGTTCCATGGCAGTAACAATGGCTCTCAGAATGTTATCTTAAGTCAACATTCCACCATGTTAACCAGATTAGATTAGTTTTTAAGTTACAAAAAGCTTAATAGATTAAAACATCTTAGGTATAAGAACGCTTTTATCTGGGTCGATAATATATGGCGTTTGTTTTTTGCACGTTTTACAGTTGGATTGGTGTGATAGCTTGCTGATGCAAGCCCACTAATTAAACATGTTATTGCAAGACCAATGTACTAGCACATTTGGGGAGACAACTGCATTTATATATTGGGTTTCTGTTCTTGTGTAAACATCGTCATAAAAGGCAGCAGAGTTGCTGGTGAAAACCCTGACACCCAAGAACCGTAGTCCTACGATCTGTTTTTAGGCGGTAATGCAGTCCAAGTTAACATAGCAACATAAATCACTGCCTTTGTTGTAAGAGTGCCTGACTGATTTATGATAATGTGTTAGTTATTAGTGGGAATGTTATTACTGGGGTGTTGCAAGTCTTCATAAGGACACTCCCTGTCAGCTAGGTTGTGTGTGTGTGTGTGTGTGTGTGTGTGTCTGTCAGCTAGGTTGTGTGTGTGTGTCCCTGTCAGCTAGGTTGTGTGTGTGTGTGTGTGTGTGTGTGTGTGTCTGTCAGCTAGGTTGTGTGTGTGTGTGTGTGTGTGTGTGTGTGTCAGCTAGGTTGTGTGTGTGTGTGTGTGTGTGTGTGTCCCTGTCAGCTAGGTTGTGTGTGTGTGTGTGTGTGTCCCTGTCAGCTAGGTTGTGTGTGTGTGTGTGTGTCAGCTAGGTTGTGTGTGTGTGTGTGTGTGTCCCTGTCAGCTAGGTTGTGTGTGTGTGTGTGTGTGTCTGTCAGCTAGGTTGTGTGTGTGTGTCCCTGTCAGCTAGGTTGTGTGTGTGTGTGTGTGTGTGTGTCTGTCAGCTAGGTTGTGTGTGTGTGTGTGTGTGTGTGTGTGTGTCAGCTAGGTTGTGTGTGTGTGTGTGTGTGTGTGTGTCCCTGTCAGCTAGGTTGTGTGTGTGTGTGTGTGTGTGTGTCTGTCAGCTAGGTTGTGTGTGTGTGTGTCAGCTAGGTTGTGTGTGTGTGTGTGTGTGTGTCTGTCAGCTAGTTTGTGTGTGTGTGTGTGTGTGTGCGTCTGTCAGCTAGGCTGCTGTTTGAAACAGAATGAAATGGATGATCATCATCACAATCTGATTCAGCAATCACATTTTGAATTGAACAGTTTTGTTTACTAAATAACTCAAACTGAACCGTTGTGTAGTCAGCCAGCTGCTAACTGAATTAGATTTCCCTGGCTAGGAAAATATGAGGAAGTAGTTTCTCCATTACCTGTGAGAGATGTGTATCTCTGCCCCCTCCCTGTGTGTTGACTTCCTGTCCTGTTAAACGCCAGGAGACCAGAGCAATGCACCCTGGCCTTGGAGAAACAGCCCCTCTCATACAGCCCTACGACCCCAGAGGAAAACGTAGATGGGCAGATTAGCAGAATGTTGTTCCCCTCTCAATACTTGGCGCTCTGCCCTGTGTAGTGCTGGCCTGTGAGAGAGACTGTTAGTCTGTGTGAGACTGTGAGAGTCTGTGAGAGTCTGTGAGAGAGTCTGAGAGAGAGTCTGTGAGAGAGACTGAGAGAGAGTCTGTGAGAGTCTGTGAGAGAGTCTGTGAGAGAGTCTGTGAGAGTCTGTGTGAGAGTCTGTGAGAGAGTCTGTGAGAGAGTCTGTGAGAGAGACTGTTAGTCTGTGAGAGTCTGAGAGAGAGTCTGTGAGAGAGTCTGTGAGAGAGTCTGTGAGAGTCTGTGAGAGAGTCTGTGAGAGAGACTGTGAGAGACTGAGAGAGTCTGTGAGAGAGTCTGTGAGAGAGTCTGAGAGAGAGTCTGTGAGAGAGACTGTGAGAGAGTCTGTGAGAGAGACTGTGAGAGTCTGTGAGAGAGTCTGTGAGAGAGACTGAGAGAGAGACTGTGAGAGAGTCTGTTAGAGAGACTGAGAGAGTCTGTGAGAGAGTCTGTGAGAGAGTCTGTGAGAGAGACTGAGAGAGTCTGTGAGAGAGTCTGTGAGAGAGTCTGTGAGAGAGACTGAGAGAGTCTGTTAGAGTCTGAGAGAGAGACTGAGAGAGAGTCTGTGAGAGAGACTGAGAGAGTCTGTGAGAGAGTCTGAGAGAGAGACTGAGAGAGAGTCTGTGAGAGAGACTGTGAGAGAGTCTGTGAGAGAGACTGAGAGAGTCTGTGAGAGAGTCTGTGAGAGAGACTGTGAGAGACTGAGAGAGTCTGTGAGAGAGTCTGTGAGAGAGTCTGAGAGAGAGTCTGTGAGAGAGACTGTGAGAGAGTCTGTGAGAGAGACTGTGAGAGTCTGTGAGAGAGTCTGTGAGAGAGACTGAGAGAGAGACTGTGAGAGAGTCTGTTAGAGAGACTGAGAGAGTCTGTGAGAGAGTCTGTGAGAGAGTCTGTGAGAGAGACTGAGAGAGTCTGTGAGAGAGTCTGTGAGAGAGTCTGTGAGAGAGTCTGTGAGAGTCTGTGAGAGAGACTGAGAGAGAGACTGAGAGAGAGACTGTGAGAGAGTCTGTGAGAGAGTCTGTGAGAGAGACTGAGAGAGAGACTGAGAGAGTCTGTGAGAGAGTCTGTGAGAGAGTCTGTGAGAGAGTCTGTGAGAGAGTCTGTGAGAGAGACTGAGAGAGTCTGAGAGAGAGTCTGTGAGAGAGACTGAGAGAGTCTGTGAGAGAGTCTGTGAGAGAGTCTGTGAGAGAGTCTGTGAGAGTCTGTGAGAGTCTGTGAGAGAGACTGAGAGAGAGACTGTGAGAGAGTCTGTGAGAGAGTCTGTGAGAGAGTCTGTGAGAGTCTGAGAGAGTCTGTGAGAGTCTGAGAGAGTCTGTGAGAGTCTGTGAGAGAGTCTGAGAGAGTCTGTGAGAGTCTGTGAGAGTCTGTGAGAGAGTCTGAGAGAGTCTGTGAGAGAGTCTGAGAGAGAGACTGTGAGAGAGTCTGTGAGAGAGTCTGTGAGAGTCTGTGAGAGAGACTGTGAGAGAGTCTGTGAGAGAGTCTGTGAGAGAGAGACTGAGAGAGAGTCTGTGAGAGAGACTGAGAGAGAGACTGAGAGAGAGTCTGTGAGAGTCTGTGAGAGTCTGTGAGAGTCTGTGAGAGTCTGAGAGAGAGTCTGTGAGAGAGTCTGTGAGAGAGTCTGTGAGAGACTGTGAGAGAGTCTGAGAGAGTCTGTGAGAGAGACTGTGTGAGAGTCTGTGAGAGAGACTGTGAGAGACTGTGAGAGTCTGTGAGAGTCTGTGAGAGTCTGAGAGAGAGTCTGAGAGAGAGACTGAGAGAGTCTGTGAGAGAGTCTGTGAGAGAGTCTGAGAGAGTCTGTGAGAGTCTGTGAGAGACTGAGAGAGAGTCTGAGAGAGTCTGTGAGAGTCTGTGAGAGTCTGTTAGTCTGTGAGAGTCTGTGAGAGAGACTGTGAGAGTCTGTGAGAGAGTCTGTGAGAGTCTGTGAGAGAGTCTGTGAGAGAGTCTGTGAGAGAGACTGTGAGAGTCTGTGAGAGAGTCTGAGAGAGAGACTGAGAGAGAGTCTGTGAGAGAGACTGAGAGAGAGTCTGTGAGAGAGTCTGTGAGAGACTGTGAGAGAGTCTGTGAGAGAGACTGAGAGAGTCTGTGAGAGAGTCTGTGAGAGAGTCTGTGAGAGAGTCTGTGAGAGAGTCTGTGAGAGAGTCTGTGAGAGAGACTGAGAGAGTCTGTGAGAGAGACTGAGAGAGAGACTGAGAGAGAGTCTGTGAGAGAGTCTGTGAGAGAGTCTGTGAGAGTCTGAGAGAGTCTGTGAGAGTCTGAGAGAGAGTCTGTGAGAGAGTCTGTGAGAGAGTCTGTGAGAGAGTCTGAGAGAGACTGTGAGAGAGTCTGTGAGAGAGACTGAGAGAGTCTGTGAGAGAGTCTGTGAGAGAGACTGTGAGAGTCTGAGAGAGAGTCTGTTAGAGAGTCTGTGAGAGAGACTGAGAGAGAGTCTGTGAGAGTCTGAGAGAGAGTCTGTTAGAGAGTCTGTGAGAGAGACTGAGAGAGAGTCTGTGAGAGTCTGAGAGAGAGACTGAGAGAGAGACTGTGAGAGAGTCTGTTAGAGAGTCTGTGAGAGAGACTGAGAGAGAGTCTGAGAGAGAGTCTGTGAGAGAGAGTCTGAGAGAGAGTCTGAGAGAGAGTCTGAGAGAGAGTCTGTGAGAGAGAGTCTGAGAGAGAGTCTGTGAGAGAGAGACTGTGAGAGAGTCTGTGAGAGAGTCTGAGAGAGAGTCTGAGAGAGTCTGTGAGAGAGAGTCTGTGAGAGAGTCTGTGAGAGAGTCTGTGAGAGAGTCTGTGAGAGAGTCTGTGAGAGAGTCTGTGAGAGAGTCTGTGAGAGAGACTGTGAGAGTCTGTGAGAGAGACTGTGAGAGAGACTGAGAGAGAGACTGTGAGAGAGACTGAGAGAGAGTCTGTGAGAGAGACTGAGAGAGACTGAGAGAGAGTCTGTGAGAGAGTCTGTGAGAGTCTGTGAGAGAGACTGAGAGAGAGACTGAGAGAGAGACTGAGAGAGTCTGTGAGAGAGTCTGTGAGAGAGACTGAGAGAGAGTCTGTGAGAGAGTCTGTGAGAGTCTGTGAGAGAGAGACTGTGAGAGAGTCTGTGAGAGAGTCTGTGAGAGAGTCTGAGAGAGTCTGAGAGAGAGTCTGTGAGAGAGTCTGTGAGAGTCTGTGAGAGAGTCTGTGAGAGTCTGTGAGAGAGACTGTGAGAGAGTCTGTGAGAGAGACTGAGAGAGAGTCTGTGAGAGAGTCTGTGAGAGAGTCTGAGAGAGTCTGAGAGAGTCTGAGAGAGAGACTGTGAGAGTCTGAGAGAGTCTGAGAGAGAGACTGTGAGAGTATGTGAGAGAGACTGTGAGAGAGACTGAGAGAGACTGAGAGCACCGTTAACAGCACTGTTGGGACGCTGTGAAAGATGTTGATGTTACTCCAGATACAAACCCAGGGTTATAGACTGACTGTTCATGATGTCCCTGTAAGGAACCCATAACCACATTACATTTTTTACATTTCAAATTACTTGTTTACTCTCTAGAGACGTGTGTGTGTGTGTGTGTGTGTGTGGACTGCACTTATATAGCGCCTTATTCCAAAGCGCACTCATTCACACACCAATGTCGGCAAGCTACCATGCAAGGCGCCGGCCAGGCCCCGCCCACTGGGAGACATCTGGGGTTGTGCATCTGGTTGACCTCTACATGACACACAGTGTCATACATACATACACACACACACACACACACACACACACACACACACACACACAGTGTCATACATACACACACACACACACAGTGTCATACATACACACACACACACACACACACACAGTGTCATACACACACACACACACAGTGTCATACATACATACACACACACACACAGTGTCATACATATACATACACACACACACACACACACAC
>NC_137674.1:113543547-113598547 GCF_963989245.1 Nansenia antarctica | reverse complement strand
TGCTTTGTGAGGGGTGTTCACTGTTCCATAAACTATTAACCGCTACAACACAGCACACATCTACACACATCTACACACATCTACAACACATCTACACACATCTACACACATCTCCAGTCTGACCTGAGTTAATTGGATTAAGAAAGACACACGTTTGGCGGTTACTGTTTCACCAACTCTGAAACTGCTCCGATCTGGGATCATAAATCCTAATGATGTGTCAGATACAACTGAGGACGTTCAGGTGACATGTTGTTGCTCAACGCAGCCTCACACTGGACCCATTCATTACGGAGGTGTTCCTCATTCCCAAGCTGCATTAGATGCCAAACATTCCTGATCTGTTATCACACTCTGCCTTGACTTGCAGCCGTGGAGGATCTGAACTCAGTCAGTGTGTGGACTCTGGCCTTGAACTGTGTCTGCTGTATACAGAACAGATTATACAGTAGTTAGGATCTCATTTATTAGGATCCCCATTAGCTTTTTAAAAGTATTCTTCAATTATTTATTACAAAACAGTACACATGAAAAACTCACAATTATCACACCAAACAAAATAAGTGTCTGTCCTGACTTTTTTCTTTATCTTACCCCCCCCACTATAAACACACGAGTAACCCCCCCCATGGCGATAACATCCCTCCCACCCCCCCCCCCATAGTTCTTCATTACACTACCGTATATTTGGTATATCATAACATCATAACAGTACAATATTTACAGGTTACATCCACAAGGATCCCCGTTAGCTGATGCAAAGCGTCCGCTACTCTTCCTGGGGGTCACAACAACAATATACCAGAAACCGGCAAGGCATCAACATACATAACAACAAAAAACAAAGAAAAAAAAGTCAGCAATGCAGTTTTTGGTGAGCATCACAAAGCACACTGTGGTGACCTGACCACCACGTAGGAGGAGCACACTGTGGTGACCTGACCACCACGTAGGACCAGCTGTGATGAGCACCACCAGGTAGGAACAGACACGGACGACAGGGAGCAGATCAGCCTCGACGGCACATTTACTAAAGAATGAGCAATACAGTAAAAATCCACCTCAGGTCTCTGTCTGGCCCTTTAAGACCACCTCAGGTCTCTGTCTGGCCCTTTAAGACCACCTCAGGTGTCTGTCTGGCCCTTTAAGACCACCTCAGGTCTCTGCCTGGCCCTTTAAGACCACCTCAGGTGTCTGCCTGGCCCTTTAAGACCACCTCAGGTCTCTGTCTGGCCCTTTAAGACCACCTCAGGTCTCTGTCTGGCCCTTTAAGACCACCTCAGGTCTCTGTCTGGCCCTTTAAGACCACCTCAGGACTCTGTCTGGCCCTTTAAGACCAACTCAGGACTCTGTCTGGCCCTTTAAGACCACCTCAGGTCTCTGCCTGGCCCTTTAAGACCACCTCAGGTCTCTGTCTGGCCCTTTAAGACCACCTCAGGTCTCTGTCTGGCCCTTTAAGACCACCTCAGGTCTCTGTCTGGCCCTTTAAGACCACCTCAGGTGTCTGTCTGGCCCTTTAAGACCACCTCAGGACTCTGCCTGGCCCTTTAAGACCACCTCAGGTCTCTGTCTGGCCCTTTAAGGGACCACCTCAGGTCTCTGTCTGGCCCTTTAAGACCACCTCAGGTCTCTGTCTGGCCCTTTAAGACCACCTCAGGTCTCTGTCTGGCCCTTTAAGACCACCTCAGGTCTCTGTCTGGCCCTTTAAGACCACCTCAGGTCTCTGTCTGGCCCTTTAAGACCACCTCAGGTGTCTGTCTGGCCCTTTAAGACCACCTCAGGTCTCTGTCTGGCCCTTTAAGACCACCTCAGGACTCTGTCTGGCCCTTTAAGACCACCTCAGGTGTCTGCCTGGCCCTTTAAGACCACCTCAGGTCTCTGTCTGGCCCTTTAAGACCACCTCAGGTCTCTGCCTGGCCCTTTAAGACCACCTCAGGTCTCTGCCTGGCCCTTTAAGACCACCTCAGGTCTCTGTCTGGCCCTTTAAGACCACCTCAGGTCTCTGTCTGGCCCTTTAAGACCACCTCAGGTGTCTGCCTGGCCCTTTAAGACCACCTCAGGTCTCTGTCTGGCCCTTTAAGACCACCTCAGGTGTCTGTCTGGCCCTTTAAGACCACCTCAGGTCTCTGTCTGGCCCTTTAAGACCACCTCAGGTCTCTGCCTGGCCCTTTAAGACCACCTCAGGTCTCTGCCTGGCCCTTTAAGACCACCTCAGGTCTCTGTCTGGGCCTTTAAGACCACCTCAGGTGTCTGTCTGGCCCTTTAAGACCACCTCAGGTCTCTGTCTGGCCCTTTAAGACCAACTCAGGACTCTGTCTGGCCCTTTAAGACCACCTCAGGTCTCTGTCTGGCCCTTTAAGACCACCTCAGGTCTCTGCCTGGCCCTTTAAGGGTCCAGGGAATATGAGTCACTAAGGCCTCTGTGCCTTGGAGGCGTGTGGGGTGGGTCCATGACCAGGGGCGGCTCCGTGGGTACGGATCACAGGGGGCTTCCACTCTATGGGCTGTTCTCTCCAAGGCCTAGGCCCAGGCCGGCCTGGCAACAGACAAACACAAGTTAATATCTTTTAATATGGAATTGCTGTGCCGGAAACCGTCCCTCACCCTCACGACGCGTCTGGTTCTGTTCACCCCTCTTCCTGTGTGCTGTCTCCTCTCCTCCTTCTGTCTCCTCTCCTCCTTCTGTCTCCTCTCCTCCTTCTGTCTCCTCTCCTCCTTCTGTCTCCTCTCCTCCTTCTGTCTCCTCTCCTCCTTATCTGTGACTCCGAAGGAGGAGGCACAGGTGTGGTGCATTCGGTTGACGAGTCTGTAGCCTGTAGTCTGTAGTTTGTCGTCTGTCGTTTGTCGTTTGTAGTTTGTCGTCTGTCGTTTGTAGTTTGCTTCCCTGGCCACTGGTTGGTTAGGGAATGCTGGTCAGCTGTGAACGCTTATGTTGCCAATACACCCGGTGCTTTGTGGGGGTCACTACAGCACAACCAAGAAGAACCTTCCACACACAACAGAAATAACATTTAAAAAAATACTCAGTTAGGAGCACTGGTGGTAACTACACTCATCTAATTAGTAAGTAAAGTAAGTAAAGCTTTATTTATATAGCGCCTTTCGTACATGAAATGCAACTAAAAGCGCTTTTGACAACACTAATCTAATGCGTACTGATTTCATTCTGGGTTTTTGAGATGAAGTAATCCCCAATAAGAATCATTCTGATTGGATGTCATGCAGTGACATTTCTAAGGCATTGACATGTTTAGTTAATTCGCCAGGTCAGTTTGAAGTGTATATTGTCTATTTCTTGTATCGAATGTTGCCATGCCGACACACAGACTCCCAAAGCTAATGATATACATTTACATGTTTGACATTTAGCAGACGCCTTTATCCAAAGCGACTTACAACAAATACATTTGCTTCAGTAAGTGAATCATCTATCCACCAAACATCATAAGAAAAACAAATGTATGCTAGTGCCAAGGGCCATTGGTAGACACAATTCTCTCTGTTTCTCTCTCTCTCTCTCTCTCTCTGTCTCTCTCTTTCTCTCTCTGTCTCTCTCTCTCTGTCTCTCTCTCTCTGTCTCACTCTCTTTCTCTCTCTCTCTCTCTCTCTCTGTCTCTCTGTCTCTCTCTCTCTCTCTCTCTCTGTCTCTGTCTTTCTCTCTCTGTCTCTCTCTCTCTGTCTCACTCTCTTTCTCTCTGTCTCTCTCTCTCTCTGTCTCTCTCTCTCTCTCTCTGTCTCTCTCTCTCTCTCTCTCTCTCTCTCTGTCTCTCTCTCTCTCTCCCTCTCTCTCTCTCTCTCTCTCTCTCTCTCTCTCTCTCTCTCTCTCTCTCTCTCTCTCTCCTGTGCTTCGATCCACCTGAGTAGATTCAACATGATAGGCTACAACCCCGTCAAGGATTCAGAGTGTGAACCCTGGCCTGCAGTGCAGGGTGTGGTAACCTTGTTTGGTTCATTGTCTTTGTTTACCTACATGTGTTATTGAACTGAGTGACTCATCGGAAAAAAAAACTCTTGTGCGTTTAGCAGACGCCTTTATCCAGAGAGACTCGCAACAAATACATCTGTCTACGTAGGTGAATCATCTGTCCATCACACATCATAAGAATAACATGTATTTACAGTAGAGGAACTGTACAGGGGGGTAGAGGGGATGAGGAGGTCTGTACAGGGGGGTAGAGGGGATGAGGAGGTCTGTACAGGGGGGTAGAGGGGATGAGGAGGTCTGTACAGGGGGGTAGAGGGGATGAAGAGGTCTGTACAGGGGGGTAGAGGAGATGAGGAGGTCTGTACAGGGGGGTAGAGGGGATGAAGAGGTCTGTACAGGGGGGTAGAGGGGATGGAGAGGTCTGTACAGGGGGGTAGAGGGGATGAGGAGGTCTGTACAGGGGGGTAGAGGGGATGAGGAGGTCTGTACAGGGGGGTAGTGGGGGTGAGGAGGTCTGTACAGGAGGGTAGAGGGGATGAGGAGGTCTGTACAGGGGGGTAGAGGGGATGAAGAGGTCTGTACAGGGGGGTAGAGGGGATGGAGAGGTCTGTACAGGGGGGTAGAGGGGATGAGGAGGTCTGTACAGGGGGGTAGAGGGGATGAGGAGGTATGTACAGGGGGGTAGAGGGGATGGAGAGGTCTGTACAGGGGGGTAGAGGGGATGAGGAGGTATGTACAGGGGGGTAGAGGGGATGAGGAGGTCTGTACAGGGGGGTAGAGGGGATGAGGAGGTCTGTACAGGGGGGTAGAGGGGATGAGGAGGTCTGTACAGGGGGGTAGAGGGGATGAGGAGGTCTGTACAGGGGGGTAGAGGGGATGAGGAGGTCTGTACAGGGGGGTAGAGGGGATGAGGAGGTCTGTACAGGGGGGTAGAGGGGATGAGGAGGTCTGTACAGGGGGGGTAGAGGGGATGAGGAGGTCTGTACAGGGGGGTAGAGGGGATGAGGAGGTCTGTACAGGGGGGTAGAGGGGATGAGGAGGTCTGTACAGGGGGGTAGAGGGGATGAGGAGGTCTGTACAGGGGGGTAGAGGGGATGAGGAGGTCTGTACAGGGGGGTAGAGGGGATGAGGAGGTCTGTACAGGGGGGTAGAGGGGATGAAGAGGTCTGTACAGGGGGGTAGAGGGGGTGAGGAGGTCTGTACAGGGGGGGTAGAGGGGATGAGGAGGTCTGTACAGGGGGGTAGAGGGGATGAGGAGGTCTGTACAGGGGGGTAGAGGGGATGAGGAGGTCTGTACAGGGGGGTAGAGGGGATGAAGAGGTATTTAGGAGGGACAGTTAAGATTTAGCCTGAACAGATGGAGGTCTTCTACCTGAGGCGCATGCATGATGATTCTGAATGATCAAACGATCGATATCAGAGTCCGTGCACATGTGCTGCTAACGGATGACTTAGTTATTAACTGTATACCCCAGAGCCGTGTCATAGCACTGTATCATAGAGCTGTATCATAGTCCAGAACTCGTGACGTTAGAATTATAAGGTTCTCCATTTTTGTAAAAAAAAATGTTTTTACATAATCTGATCCAGTAGGTGTTTATTAATGCCTGTGTGGTGTTATTTTTAAAATGTTGACATTTTTTAGTTAGTAATTAATAAAATACAAAGGTTCCATCTCACAGAACATAATGGAATGTAAAAACGTTGACGCTCAATATCTCTGAACTACCCTAAACGGAGATAGAACCTTATAATTCTGAGCTCACGAACTGTGTCATAGAGCTCAGCTGTATTATAGAGATGTATCCTAGCCCAGGACTGTATCATAGCTAGATGTGCTGCAGTTATCTGCTTCTCTCTGTACCACCCCCACATCTCCACATCCTTCTCTTCTCTGATATTCAGCTTCTCTTTACAGAAATATCTGCCCCCCCTCCCTCCCTCCCTCCTTTTTCACCCCTTACTTCCGCCACTGAGATGCGTAGCTGTTGTGACATCACAGTCAGACGCGGTCCACCCGCCCCCGCCATGCCTGGCAGAGAAGGACTGCTACCTGTGACGCACTCCTCTGTTAACCCTTAACGTACCAGACTCTCTCCTCTCTGTAACCCTCTCTCCTCCTCTCTCCTCTCTGTAACCCTTACCTCTCCTCTCCTCTCTCCTCTCTGTGTAACCCTTACTGTCCTCCTCTCTCCTAATAACACATTACCTGTTTGATAGGTCTGGTATATAAGACATTACCTGTTTGGTAGGTCTGGTATATAAGACATTACCTGGTTGATCTAAACTTCAACAGCCACATAAACTCGATAACTAAATCAGCCTACTATCACCTGAAAAACATAACAAGAATGAGAGGTTTCATGTCCAAGCAAGACCTTGAAAAACTCATTCATGCATTTGTTTCGAGTAGACTTGATTATTGTAATGGTCTACTAACAGGCCTATCTAAAGGAGCTGTTTGTAAATTGCAGCTCATCCAAAACGCCGCTGCTAGGCTCCTAACAAAAACAAAGAAATTTGAACACATTACACCAATCCTGAGATCCCTGCACTGGCTACCAGTCTCTCAGAGAATTGAATTCAAAATCCTCCTAATTACATACAAATCACAAAATGGTCTTGGACCAAAATACATATCAGATCTCCTCCCACCCTATATTCCCGCAAGGTCCCTAAGGTCAGCTGAGACAAATCAGCTAATAATTCCAAGAGTAAAAACAAAACACGGTGCAGCAGCTTTCAGTCACGCTGCTGCATGCTCCTGGAACAAACTCCCTGAAGAAATCAAACAGGCCCAAGCCCAAATCTAAGCTAAAAACCTTCATGTTTTGCACCAGTTATGATTAAACACAAACACTTCTATCAATGTATTTTTTCCATTAACTATTGTCTTTTTAAATGTTTTATCTATTTACTTCTTATATTTATTTTCTCATGCTCCTCTTGCTGTAATTTTAAATAATGTATGTAAAGCACTTTGAATTGCCCCTGTTGTATGAAATGTGCTGTACAAATAAACTTGCCTTGCCTTGCCTTGTCATGCCTTGATAGGTATTACTGATGATAGACATAATTATGTCTAAGCAGACACTTGTATCCACAGTGACTAACAGTAATATAAACTATATTATAGCCATTTAGCTGACACTGTTATCCAAAGCGACTTTCATTGTAGTAACTGCATACATACATTTGTCAGTATAAATGATCCCAGCGGGACTCGAACCCACAACCTAAGGGTTGTTAACACCACGCTCTACCAGCTGAGCCACAGACCACAATGAGTCACATGTTTGTATTTGTTCCCAGATGGAATAAAACCCACAACCTGAGCATTTGAGTGTCAGGAAACGTTCTAATATGTAATACTGAGGGTCAGGGTCTTCTAGCCCCTGTACCAGAATTTAGAATTTAGAATTTAGTACCAGCCCTGTACCAGCCTCACAACTGATCTGTTTGGAGAATTCTGGAAGTGATTACAGCCAAATGAGTGATAGGGTTAAAGATGTCGTTTTCTAAACATCCATAGTGTGTATGTCTATGGAAGAATACATAATAGTTTGATGCAGTTGTACATGAAGGTACAATTGTGTGACTAGAATCCATCAAGTACCCTAACACAATAAACACACACAGCTCTCTCTCCTTAGTAACAAGCTTTCCTCTGGTTCTCATGACTCAGTGAGTGAAAGTATTTCAAGGGCAGCCAGCCTCTCTGTGTGATGGCTGTGAGTGAGTCAGTGTGTGAAGTGGAATATGCTGATTTTTTGAAAGCTTATTATAAAAACAACATCTGCTTTCATCCCCCCTTTTTTACATTTCCCCTGTTACAAGCATGATCCGCTCTCCCTCAGAAACCCCCTGTTCCTTCTACGTGTGTTGATGAAGTGTCAGCGATGATGATCTGGAGGTAGACACCGCTGTGCTTCTGTCTTATATACGGACTGGTAAAGTGACTTTTTTACTGTACAAAAGCAAAAAACTAAAAAAAACAAGACTTTCACCCCCCCTCCTCCTCGCTATGACATCAACCCACAATGCACCGCGCTGTTTGCAGTTTACCCTCCTTCTCCATGGCAATAGGCAGGGCTCGTCCCCCTTATTCAAATAAAAGAGCAGGTGACGTCATCTGTGTCCAATCTGCGCGCTGCGAGGTGACATCATGGAACACGGGAGGATAGAAAAGCTCCGGCGCGCAGCGGAGAGCGCTGCCACAGAATAGAGACCTCCTCTCACATCACAGCACTGATCACAGGACACAACACCGATAGCTCTGATTGTCTCCTAGTCGTTAAAGGGAAAACATATCGATATTTATTATCGATAAAGGAAAGGGGCGGTGCCTCCTCCGATTTACAACAACAACAAACTCGGAGAGGAAAGAAGGAGACAGAAGGACAGAAGGACTTGGAGTTGCGTTACGCGTCTGTCCGGAGGGGCGATGGGCTTTGGAACTGGAAGTATGCTGAATCTGACAGCGCTTGTTGTCATATAAAAAAAAATCATATTTATATATTTTTTTTTTTACCGAAATAATATGATGAAGAAGGTATGCTGAATCTGACAGCGCTTGTTGTCATTTAAAATTATTATTATTATTATTTTATTTTTTTACCGAAATAATATGATGAAGAAGGACCTGAGTTTAAACCTGGCAGATGCCGCCAACCTGAAGCCTCACCTCCTGACCTCCCCGGACCACCTGGGTCTGCTGAAGCTGGCCTCCCCGGAGGAGCTGGAGAGACTCATCCTCATCCAGTCCCACGGCCTGGGCATGGTCACCACCACCACCCCCACGGTGCCCCACTTCCTCTACCCCAAGTCGGTGAGCGACGAGCAGGAGTTCGCGGAGGGCTTCGTCAAGGCCCTGGAGGACCTCCACAAACAGAACCAGCTGAACGGCCACGGGGGGGGGGCGTGTAACGGTGACAACCCGCAGCAGAACAACAACAACAACAACAACAACAACAACAACAACAACATGGACCTAAGCAGCACCAACGGGGTCGCGCCTGGTGTCACCCTCCAGCACCCGGACCTCCCCGTCTACACCAACCTGAACAGTTACGGGAACGGGCCTCTGCTGCTGGGCACCACGGTCAACTACTCCACGGACACGGTCCCGTACCCGCACCCGGGTCACACCACCACCCCGGGTCACACCACCACCCCGGGTCACACCACCACCCCGGGTCACACCACCGCCACCCAGCAGCAGCAAGCAGCAGCAGCGCACTCCCGCCTGCAGGCGCTGAAGGATGAGCCCCAGACCGTCCCGGACGTGCAGAGCTTCGGCGACTGCAGTCCGCCGGTGTCGCCGATCAACATGGACACGCAGGAGCGCATCAAGGCCGAGAGGAAGAAGCTGCGGAACAGGATCGCCGCGTCCAAATGCCGGAAGAGGAAGCTGGAGAGGATCTCCCGTCTGGAGGACAAGGTGAAGAGCCTGAAGACCCAGAACACTGACCTGGCCTCCACCGCCGGGGTGCTGCGGGAACAGGTGGCCCAGCTCAAACAGAAGGTCCTCAACCACGTCAACAGTGGCTGTCAGCTGCTGCCACACCAAGTCCAAGTGTACTAGTCCCAAGTGCGCTAGTCCAAGTGCGCTAGTCCAAGTGTACTAGTCCAAGTGCGCTAGTCCAAGTGTACTAGTCCAAGTGCGCTAGTCCAAGTGTACTAGTTCAAGTGCACTAGTTCAAGTGTGCTAGTTCAAGTGTGCTAGTTCAAGTGCACTAGTTCAAGTGTGCTAGTTCAAGTGTACTAGTTCAAGTGTGCTAGTTCAAGTGCACTAGTTCAAGTGCGCTAGTTCAAGTGTACTAGTTCAAGTGTGCTAGTTCAAGTGTGCTAGTTCAAGTGTACTAGTTCAAGTGTACTAGTTCAAGTGCGCTAGTTCAAGTGTGCTAGTTCAAGTGTACTAGTTCAAGTGTGCTAGTTCAAGTGTGCTAGTTCAAGTGTACTAGTTAAAGTGTACTAGTCCAAGTGTACTAGTCCAAGTGCGCTAGTCCAAGTGTACTAGTCCAAGTGCGCTAGTCCAAGTGTACTAGTTCAAGTGCACTAGTTCAAGTGTGCTAGTTCAAGTGTGCTAGTTCAAGTGCACTAGTTCAAGTGTGCTAGTTCAAGTGTACTAGTTCAAGTGTGCTAGTTCAAGTGCACTAGTTCAAGTGTGCTAGTTCAAGTGTGCTAGTTCAAGTGTACTAGTTCAAGTGTACTAGTTCAAGTGCGCTAGTTCAAGTGTGCTAGTTCAAGTGTACTAGTTCAAGTGTGCTAGTTCAAGTGTGCTAGTTCAAGTGTACTAGTGTGCTAGTTCAAGTGTACTAGTTAAAGTGTACTAGTTCAAGTGTGCTAGTTCAAGTGCGCTAGTTCGAGGAGGAGACATTTGCTGACCAGAATATAAGCTTCATAGACAATTCTCTCGGTTCTCACATTCCAACTTCAATGACTGAAAATACTTTAATGTACATTCTTGTAAAATGTTTACAGATCCTTTCTCATGGGTACTCATGGGTTAATGTACATACGACAGCACCAGTACTGGACCGACCCAGTATTACCAAGTGTATCAGCATTGTGTTACTGTATCATAGCCTTATACTAAAGATTTCAAAAAAGGAAAAAAGAACTATTTGCATGATATTGACAAACTCGAATGTTATACCTAGCAGGGTGTCATTGGGCGCGCATCCTAAACGTTTTGATGCTTTTAAAACGTTTACAAGCACTTATGAACAGATAACATTACATTTTATATTCTATCTTCCACAGTGTCTTATTTCTGTGTTGTTTTTTTCGTATATTAATGTGAAGCTGTCATCATCATGTTTTCGTTGCACTGAATATTTTCTTTCACATTCCTACATTTTTACTTGTTATCAAATAAAACTTTGCTTAATAACACAAAGCACTTCTGTCTTCCATCTCTGCTTCTCAGTCTTCTGATTCACGACCATGTAGCAGCAGAGAACAGGCAGTTTTGATCTATAAACTATAACTCATTATTAAATTAGAGGTTGAGTTGCACAACAGATCCGTGATAGGGTGGAGTCCGTGTCACTAGACAGATTGCTCAACCGACGCTTGTGCAGAACCAACAATTCTCAACTTGGCGTCAGCCCAGAATTAAAATGTAACACAGTTCTTCTGTAGCCTTCCTCGTGAGTCACTCAGTGTAGCTTAGCATGGATTTGCATTCTGCAGCACACAAGCTTATACAAGCTGCTACAAGAACACAGGCATGGGGACACTTCCTCAACAGATAACAGTTAAACATCAATATGGCATAAAGGTTTGGCTGTTCAGCTGTTCATAATTAGATGAACAGTCAAGTGGTGGGTCTGTTTAGTAGATACTCAGATTAATTCCCTTTGTTCACAGAGTGAAAACAGGTTAATGATGTCTTTTTAGATTCCTGTCTAAATCTAGCGATAATGTGACGCTTCAGTGAAGTTGAAGCATTATGAAGCATTATGCCATACTGGATCATCAGTTTCATCACACAGAATGGGACAGTCGAGCCTTTCATCACAGGGAAATGTCTGCCAGTTTATTATTGTTTTTATCAACATGGTGTCCTGCGCCCTCTCCTGGTGTCATATGAAACTGCATGTCCATAATAGTAATAATGTATTATGATTATATAATAAATATATATATATATAATTGGACACAATCAAGATGCTATCTACTGTGTGTACTTTGTGTGAGTTTGTGTTTTGTCTTAAACATGTAGTTCAATGTGAAATACTTACATTAGTTAACAGTCCAGTGAACCACAAACCAACAGATGCAGTATTGTAACAGCACAAACTTTTATTTTTGTCATTTTATTTAATTCCACAACATGTACAGCAGGTTTTGGTAATGTTCACGATTCAACATTTTGACACCATTTTCTCTTATTGTTATTACATAAACTACTGCATAATAGTTGTCTTATTTCAACAATAGAAAAAAACAACGTTCAAATCAATGTAAACCAAGTCAACAGTCTGCAGGACGGTGTCTGGTGGATGCACAGGAGGATGAACAATCCATGACTAAATAAACCAGAGAAACAGAGAAACAGGCAATACTTGGGTACTCAGGTCTTTTTTCAAAGATTGCAATCCCCTCCAGACAGAACGAACGCACCATGAGGACAGCTTATTAATACGAGGTTGCCATTGTAGTTAAAAGCACAGCAATTAAATAAAAACATCAGATGAAACGCATTCATACTTTTCTAAATGTGTGTTTATTTCTAAAACTTCAGTGCTTCAGATTCTAATCGATCTTAATCCCTTTTGACTCAAAGCTTTCAACACACCCAGACTACAGCACTGATGTCAACCAGCTGTCTTGTCAAGTTTCCAACAGCAACAACTTAGTTCTATGTATTATAGAATATTATATTATAATATTAATATTCTGCAGAATTATATCATATTATATAGATGTATAATGTTACCTAAGAAATCAGTCTCATTTGACATATTTCTGGACTGTTCTGATGCTACCTAGAATAGCAGCAGTTAGACGCCAACCTGACCCACCTAGCAACCTGAGGTGCCAAACCTTCCCAGAGAACAGCCAATCAGATATCACCAACTGTATCATCAATTAACCCAAATCACTAGTCAACAAACCCAGATATCCCCACTGTTTTCCCCCCTCAGACATCCTAAAACAAGTAATAATAAAAAAACACAATAAATAAAAGTTATTATTTGCGAGCTAAAAAGCTGAGCTTTTACTGCCAGCAACCTCTAGTCTATATGCTTGAAATGGTGTTTGTCCTCCGTATTGCTTTGTAATGACAGGAAGTGACACGTTCATTCACAAGCAGAAGAAATGCAGATAGAATACGGCTCTTGAAGTCTGTTTTTTGTTTTTTCCTTCTTTTTTTTTTGCAAGCCTGGAGTCGATACAACACAATCCACACATAAAACATAAACATATGACTAAAACATATTTACAGTTGGTTTCATAGAAAGGAAGACCGCAGTAGATAGGGGGATAGTTTACAGAGGGACAGTCTCTGGATACCACAGGGATGGAGGGATGGAGGACTCTCACAACCATGAACAGCTAGAACGTGATTCAGATTAACGTCAGATTGCGGTGTAGGTGTAGGCCATTCAGCTTTGTGACTATTATCATTGCTACTGTTGTCATCATCAGGCTATATTATCATCATCAATCTGCATCAGAACATCGGTGCAAACCTGTCCCCCAGAACTCTGTTATCACACTTCCTGTTTACAGTTTTGAAATTCCATAACACTAATTTATTATGAACCATTTTTACCTATTTGTCTAACTGTATTTGTACACTCAACCCCTCTCTAGTATAACACTGAAGTCAAACTGATTCATAATCCATAGACAACCCCAGACATGTAGCCAGGGAGACAGGGCTAGGCTGGGCTAGGCTGGGCTAGCTGTCCATCATGACATACTGACTACCAGAGCAGCGCAGAGCCCAGGACAGACAAGAGCAGCAGAGAGAAGCGTGTCAGAGCCGTCCATCACCCGCTGCATCCAGACACAACACACACTCCTGCCCTGGTCCAGAGTTGGTATGAAGTTCAGTGAGGGAGTGTGTTAGGCTCTAGCTCAGGGACGAGGCCATTCATACACTTTGTGTCTACAGTAAATTAATCAGTTGATAAATTGTCTTTGCCATGTCTCTGTTTGGAGATGTACTTTTACACACGCTTCACCGTGCTGTCCAACCCTCCCTCTCATACAACCTGACCATAATCTCTCTGTTGGAGAAGCATTGCCTTGTGTGCATTTTCAGTTAGAAACAAAACAACTAAATTCTGATGCTAATCATGTTTACCATCATGTCTTAGTGAACAGTATTTGTGGTAGTGATGATACTGTGATTCCTCCTATCTCCATGTCCTCTTTATAATAACACCGTGGTTCTGTCAAGTCATTAGGAACAGAGTCTATCTGATATAACATGATAAGATCTGATATAACATGCACATTGCTACTGCAATTCATTCACTCTCACAACATTAGCAACTATTGATACTGATGTAAACATCAGTGCTGCAATACGTGGCTTCAGCCTCCCCCAGGTAACTGACTTAAGTCCTAAACCGCTGTTTGTTTGTTTGTGAGTATTTCAGAATGTGGGATACTAGGACCAAAGATTGTGAGAAAAGAAAAGATTCAAAATGTTATCCAGAGAATTTTTCAACATTGACCTCTTATATTTTATACTGTATATCTTATATATATATATATATCTATGTATATATATTATTTTTTAAATCTATTTCCAGAAATGTATACCTGTAGATATCATATATTGCACGTTATTTACATACACATTTAAAAACAAAGACAAATAAAGAAGAACTGTTCTCTTTTGTTTTTACCCATTTATGTATAGTAGATATCTTTTACGTGTTCTTTTTTTCTTAAACGTACGAAAAGCTTCTAAAAAAGAAAGGAGGACCAGTATACAAAACGTAAGTAAGGTAAAGATCGAATCAAAGCGCTCTTCAGACACGACCGGAATGAGAGACGACGTTAAAACCAAAAACATCGGCTGATAAACAGTAACTCAAATATAATGTTAGACCACCAGCACAGACTGTGTATGAGACATATTAAACACTAGGGATCATATGGGTCAACCCCCCTCTTCAGAGATAACCAACCTGTTTATGAGGACAGAGAATAACCCAGACCTCCCTAACCAAGGCTGATATGAAACAACGTTTAAGAAGAAGTGCGTCAGTCTGACTGAAAACAACAAGGTAAACAACATTGGACAGAGACCCTTTCAAATCCATATAAGACCACAGTGAGGGGAGGAGGAGGAGAGGAGGAGAGGAGGAGAGGAGGAGAGGAGAGGAGGAGGAGAGGAGGAGAGGAGAGGAGAGGAGGAGGAGAGGAGGAGGAGAGGAGAGGAGAGTAGGAGAGGAGGAGGAGAGGAGGAGAGGAGGAGAGTAGGGGAGGAGAGGAGAGGAGGAGGAGAGGAGGGGGAGGAGGAGAGGAGGAGAGGAGAGTAGGAGAGGAGGAGAGGAGAGGAGGAGAGGAGAGGAGAGGAGGAGGAGAGGAGGAGAGGAGAGGAGGAGAGCAGGGGAGAGGAGGAGGAGGAGAGGAGGAGGAGGAGAGGAGGAGGAGGAGAGGGGACCAGAGGACATAAAAGGACTATGAGAACAGAACAGCGAGCGACCGTAGCGACTCTTCCCTATTGGGTGATTGGGTGGGTTGATGCCATAAAAGGAGGGGGTAGGGGGGGGACCTGAGGGCAGGGGGGAGGAGGAGGGGGAGGAGGGTGGGGGTCAGTCGTCTCTAGCATGCACAGTCCTGGCTAGGGGCGGCCGGCTGCTCTGTGAGCTGGGGACCCTGTTTGACCCCCGTCACGGCGGGGTCGGCCGCGTCCAAACTCTCCGACATCTTTTCGCAGATGGTGTCGACCAGCCGCTCGAACGTCTGCTTCACATTGATGTTGTCCTTGGCGCTGCACTCGAAGAACTCGAACCCTGAGGACGACGAGATCTCTCAGAAGGATGACATACCTAACCCTGACCCTAAACCTAACCCTGACCCTAAACCTGACCCTAAACCTGACCCTAAACCTGAGGACGTGGAGATCTCTCAGAAGGATGACATACATACAGTAGCAGAGGGACTTAGCTTAGCTTAGCGTAGCCTAGCCTCCCGTAACATCTCGTCATTCTCCCTGAGGCCTGAAGTTAGCTGTCAGATGTCAGCCCAGGCTTTAGCTCGACCAGCTAACCAGGTACTAATCCTACAACCTTGGGTCTACGTTCCTACGCTGCTTATTGTAACGCTGCTTAACTCCAACGTAGGTCAACCTTTTCAGACTTAGAATCGCTTTTATTACATCCGATGTACGGACACACGAAGAGGAACATTCTTAGGCTCAGGTTAATTTGGCAGCATGCATTGCAGCATGGTACAAAACCAACCATAATAGAATGAAGTAAAAAGTAATAAAACAGTCAAATAAGGTAATAACCCAGTAAACAAAGAGTCCAAAAGACGTCCTCAGGGAAGCCGGAACGTGGGTTCAAATGACGTCTTTCTAGGACGTCCAGATGACGTCTATAAGACGTCCTAAAGACGTCACCTGGACGTCCTAGAAAGGCGTCATCTGAACCCACATTCCGGCTTCCCTGAGGACATCTTTTGGACTCTTTGTTTACTGGGAAGGTGATGGTAGTCGTGCTACAGCGGGACCTGGAACGTGGGACCAGAAGTGTTTTACAGGTCAACTCACCCAGGTGGTCAGACAGCTGGCGGCCCCTCTCCCCCGCCACCACCCTCTCGTCCTCCATGTCACACTTGTTCCCCACCAGCAGCACCTGGGCGTTGTCCCACGAGTACGTCTTGATCTGGGTGGACCTGAGGGAGACACAGTCAGAACCCAGCCCAGTCACAACCAGCCCAGTCAGAACCCAGTCAGAACCCAGCCCAGTCAGAACCAGCCCAGTCAGAACCCAGTCAGAACCCAGCCCAGTCAGAACCAGCCCAGTCAGAACCCTGTCAGAACCCAGCCCAGTCAGAACCAATTGTCAGAACCCAGGAAGAACCCAGTCAGTCACAGACCCAGCCACAGACCCAGTCACAGACCAACCCAGTCAGTCAGAGGGAGAGACATTCTGTGTCCCAAAGCATAACCGCGTTTTCCCTGAAGTGTGCACTCACTCACGTGCACTCACTCACGTGCGCTCCCCTGCATTCATTTAATTCAGCCTGGGCTGTAACCAGTCTGGTACTCTAGTAGCTCTTTCCTTTTAAACCCACGTCAGGAAACACATAATGAGGACAGTGAGCAGGTCCATTACAGAGCTACAATACCACACAATAGAATCAAAATGGCACCCGTGACAATTCTATATCTCTATGTTTGCAGAGCTAGAGTATGTACAGTATGTATGTATATAAGTATGTATCTATCTATGTATGTATGTATGTATGTACCAGTCACATGACCAACCCTGCACATACCAGTCACATGACCAACCCTGCACATGCATTCGTCACTTTGTCATGTTTTTAATGACACTACACCATTCATTTTGTAATAGCCTGCTCAGGGACTACAGATGGAAACTAGCTCATGAGCTAACTCTGGCACATTTACATTGATGTGGAAACTGATTTGTTGATTAATGTGCACTGTCCCTGGTAAATAAATAAATAAATAAAATAAAATAAATAAAATGCACGTACCAGTCCTGCACGGCGTTGAAGGACTCCTCGTTGGTGATGTCGTACATCAGGATGAAGCCCATGGCGCCGCGGTAGTAGGCGGTGGTGATGGTCCTGTACCTCTCCTGCCCCGCCGTGTCCTGAACACACACACACACACACACACACACACACACACACACAAACAGGTTAAATTACACTGCGTGTGTCACTGCCAAATTGACACATTGTCCCACGCACACTGATAATGACTGACAGGACCTCCGCTTCAGTGGCGGGGGTTAGGGGGGGGGGGGTGGGGTGGGGGGGGCATGGTAGCAGAGGGGGGGGGGTTGCTATATTGTATATTGTGCCCATTGTAGTTGTGCTTCATCTTAAATGTAAATAACTAATCGTTATGATTATTATTATGATGATCAATAGGCTGTTCTGGTGCGCGTTTACGAGAACGCCAGAACCCTGTCGGTGATTTAAAACATTCAAATAAGCGGGCGGCCGTTTCCGCTGGCAACAGATGACAGCGCATCAGTCACTTTTAGAGGTCCCGTCTCACACAGGGACAGACCGCCGCCTCTCTCCTCCCCGGTGGGACACCCGACACGACCAGGCGTGTTGAGTTACGACCTGAACGCTGAACGCTAATGAATCCTCAACGAACTAAGCACTGCCTCCCCGACACCCAACACTGCTCCTCTCTGAGCTACAGAGATATCAGGACCACCGAGGACTATCCAAGACTATCCAAGACTATCCAAGACTATCCAGGACTATCCAGGACTATCCAGGACTATCCAAGACTATCCAAGACTATCCAAGACTATCCAGGACTATCCAAGACTATACAAGACTATCCAGGACTATCCAGGACTATCCAGGACTACCCAAGACTATCCAAGACTATCCAGGACTATCCAAGACTATCCAAGACTATCCAGGACTATCCAAGACTATCCAAGACTATCCAGGACTAGCCAAGACTATCCAAGACTATCCAAGACTATCCAAGACTATCCAAGACTATCCAGGACTATCAGGACTATCCAGGACTATCCAAGACTATCCAAGACTATCCAAGACTATCCAAGACTATCCAAGACTACCCAGGACTATAAAAGACTATCCAGGACTATCCAAGACTACCCAGGACCAGCGAGGACTATCCAAGACTATCCAAGACTATCGTGTGCGCAGTGGGGCGGCTGTGGCTCAGGAAGTAGAGCCGGTGTCTAATGATCGCAAGCTCAGCATGGTTCGATCCCCGGCTGGCCACGTGTCGAGGTGCCCTTGGGCAAGACACTGAACCCCCCAAAATTGCTCCCAGTGAGCGGGGCCGGCCGGCGCCTTGCATGGCAGCTTGCCGCCATTGGTGTGTGAATGTGTGTGTGAATGGGTGAATGAGAGGCCGTTGTAAAGCGCTTTGGAGTAAGGCGCTATATAAGTCAGTCTGTTTATCATTCAGTCACGCAGCAGGAGAGAAAGAGGCCCTTACAGACGAGCACACTGTCCATCACTCTCCTAATGTGATCATCATCATTCTCTTGATGCTCCAAGCAATGGACAGATTTAGTAGAAATGGGGCATCTACACAAACACAATGTTGTTGTTTTATTGTATCAACACTTGTATTGCCTACGGCTCGTCTCTATCTCGCAGATACGTCATAACACCCTGCACCATGGATCACCTGTGACAGAACACTTCAGTGAAGCTCATTCTGCCCATAAATCACCTCAGAGAGTTGAAGGTATCGAGTTCAATAAGGGATGATATCGTTAGCCTCATAGCACAACTGCCAAGTCATATTTTGGCCAAAGTGAGATATCTGCCTAACTCTACTCTCCTAACACTGCTGATTCACTGTGCATTATTGCCTCTATGCCATCAGCCTATCAGAATGCTTGTTGTTACATTCCAAAATCACTATCTGCCCAAGTCATCTCTTTGACATGGGCATTTTTGACACTACATACAAAGATGGCTCAGCTGACCACGAGTGAAGCACGACTTAAGTGAAGCAATTATGCTATGAGGCTAACGATATGATATCCTTTTTTTTTTGTCTTTGCTTTGGGCAACTGGAAGTTATATAGAGCGCCCCCTGTGGTGGCTGTGATTACTGTAGGAAGAAAATAAAGGTTGAGATCTAATAAGTCCTAACTCCTCATCTACAGAAGTTACCCATACAAACGGTCTCCCCTTTCTCCATGAACACATCTCCCATTCACAGAGCAGCTTGTAGACATTCTACACAGACATTCTACACAGACATTCTATCTACACAGACATTCTACACAGACATTCTACCCAGTTAAAGCGCTTCCTGTCTTAACCACGGACCTCTGTTCTCCTACAGACAGCAGCAGGGTCAGGCTGGGTGCCTCACCTAGGCTGCAGCCTCTACACTAGATGTATACGTCAAATAATTAGATTTTGTATTATGCATTATGTATCTGTATGTCAATTGGGTTTGTGTGTGTGTGTGTGTGTGTGTGTGTGTGTGTGTGTGTGTGTGTGTGTGTGTGTGTGTGTGTGGTGGTGTGAAATACAGTCAGCACTCACAGCATTTCATGTTTTACTACATCTGAGTCTGTTAGAGCTGAGAGTGGCTGTACGGGGGAGTGGGGGGATGGGAGATGAGGAGTGTGAGTGTGTGTGTGTGTGTGTGTGTGTGTGTGTGAGTGAGTGTGAGTGAGTGTGTGTGTGTGCGTGCGTACATGAAGGGGGTGGGGGGTTATCCACTCAAGGGAGAGTAGTAGTGGGGGAGGGGAGGGGGGGAGGGGACACACCAAGTCATCCGCAGCTGTGTTCTTATTGGACGACAGCCTCTCTCACCACAGGCCAGGCTTGACAACAGAACCAGCCTTCCCTCCTCACACACACACACACACACACACACACACACACACACACACACTTACACACTTACACACACAGCACCATGAGTGTGTTACTGTGTGAAACTAGCTGGCTCAGCAGTTCTGTGTAAACTGATACGACCCGTAGAACAATGAAGGCAGGAATCTGGAGCGTGGCGAGGCTAATACAGAGCAGAGGGACGTCCAACCCTAATGACTCAGACCTCATCTACCAGACCAGCTAGTCCTCTGGACTGAACCACACCTTCACTGTGAAACCTCCAGGGGAGATGCTTTTTAGGGTGTGTTCTTCTCACTAGAACATTTGCTTCACTTGGAATCGGAGTTTAGGATAGAATTCGCTTTGCTCTGCGTCATGATTCGGACTTTCATGTGAGAACATGACCTTAGTCTGGGATTAGGATTAGGCTTAAGCCTTGCTTGTTAAACCGGCCCGTAGATGTGAATCTTTAAGAGGGTAAAACACCTGTAGGACACCTCCTCTCCTGTCAGGTGTCAGGTGAGATCACTCAGGCCTAACCAACTCTACCAGGTACACACCCCACACACGTTAGTCATTAGACAGTCAAGTGGTTTTTGTGACGTCCTGGTGTGACACAGTGAGTGGGCCTAAGGTGTGTTGTTGACCAGGGAGGAGCTGGAACAATCTAGAACAATCTACCAGCCTAGACATGAATGATACCTGCCACAGGTACCTGCCACACCTTCACAAAACAAGAGAAAAGGTAGTAAGTCATGTTTATGTATAGAGCACATTTTACAACGACAAAAACAGCCGCCCCAAAGTGCTTAACAGGTAAGACACCAGTAAAAGAGAAACGACAGATGAAAATACACTAAAAACAAGGTGCAATGCAGAATACAAGTGCAGAAATAAAAGTACAAAAAGTGCCGTGTCGGGAGGCAGGCTCACCTCAGGGCAAAGGCCAGGGAGGAAGAGGTGTGTTTTTATAGACAGAAAAAAAGGTAGTATTCTTCTGTCATGTTGAAAACCTTCTGAAAAGCCGACACAAGCCTAGCCTCTACGTTGCTAATGTGTGTTATGCCACAATCGGCAGTGTACAAATCCTATTGACAAACAGATGGAGACATAGCTGTTGTTAGCTGTTGAGACCGTGTTGCTAGGCGGTTGTCGGGGGGTTGTGGCGGTTGTGTGTTTGCTGGGAGACGACGTAGCCTGTCAGGTTGTAACAACGTTAAACGGCAGTTACCATGACGTTGTCTCGACGTTGCCAAGTCAACGTTTGCGTGGTGCTTCTGTGTTTGCCTGAGCTGGGATAGCTGAACCAGCCCACGGGGAAACAACCAATGAGCTTTGGACACCAAGATGAGCCATGTTAGAGAAGCACTAAGGCCTCGAACACACCGCACGCCTGTGTACACGCAGCGCGTGTCTCACGCTTTGAGTTGCATTTCATGTACGAAAGGCGCTATATAAATAAAGCTTTACTTACTTACTTACTCACATTGTGGCTTCCACACTGGCTGTGTGTCTTCTGTGTCTCTAACTGGCTGTGTGTCTTCTGTGTCTCTAACTGGCTGTGTGTCTTCTGTGTCTCTAACTGGCTGTGTGTCTTCTGTCTCTAACTGTCTGTGTATCTTCTGTGTCTCTAACTGTCTGTGTATCTTCTGTGTCTCTAACTGTCTGTGTATCTTCTGCGACACGCAGCCAAAACGTTGTAATGCGTTCGGCACGCGGAAGAAATAGGCGAGAGCCCTAATCTCTAGATGGCGTGCCACGGCAGCCAGCGTGAGACACGCTTGAGATGTGCGCCTCACGTTGCTGCTCTAACCCGTTAACATGGGCTGTATGGCTGCTCTAACCTGTTAACATGGGCTGTATGGCTGCTCTAACCTGTTAACATGGGCTGTATGGCTGCTCTAACCTGTTAACATGGGCTGTATGGCTGCTCTAACCTGTTAACATGGGCTGTGTGGCTGCTCTAACCTGTTAACATGGGCTGTATGGCTGCTCTAACCTGTTAACATGGGCTGTATGGCTGCTCTAACCTGTTAACATGGGCTGTGTGGCTGCTCTAACCTGTTAACATGGGCTGTATGGCTGCTCTAACCTGTTAACATGGCTGCTCTAACCTGTTAACATGGGCAGTATGGCTGCTCTAACCTGTTAACATGGGCTGTATGGCTGCTGTAACCTGTTAACATGGGCTGTGTGTCTGCTCTAACCTGTTAACATGGGCTGTGTGGCTGCTCTAACCTGTTAACATGGCTGCTCTAACCTGTTAACATGGGCAGTATGGCTGCTCTAACCTGTTAACATGGGCTGTATGGCAGCTCTAACCTCTTAACATGGGCTGTATGGCTGCTCTAACATGTTAACATGGGCTGTATGGCTGCTCTAACCTCTTAACATGGGCTGTATGGCTGCTCTAACATGTTAACATGGGCTGTATGGCTGCTGTAACCTGTTAACATGGGCTGTGTGTCTGCTCTAACCTGTTAACATGGGCTGTATGGCTGCTCTAACCTGTTAACATGGGCTGTATGGCTGCTCTAACCTGTTAACATGGGCTGTGTGTCTGCTCTAACCTTTTAACATGGGCTGTGTGGCTGCTCTAACCTGTTAACATGGCTGTATGGCTGCTCTAACCTGTTAACATGGGCTGTATGGCTGCTCTAACCTGTTAACATGGGCTGTGTGGCCGCTCTAACCTGTTAACATGGCTGCTCTAACCTGTTAACATGGGCTGTATGGCTGCTGTAACCTGTTAACATGGGCTGTGTGTCTGCTCTAACCTGTTAACATGGGCTGTATGGCTGCTCTAACCTGTTAACATGGGCTGTGTGGCTGCTCTAACCTGTTAACATGGCTGTATGGCTGCTGTAACCTGTTAACATGGGCTGTGTGTCTGCTCTAACCTGTTAACATGGGCTGTATGGCTGCTCTAACATGTTAACATGGGCTGTATGGCTGCTCTAACCTGTTAACATGGGCTGTATGGCTGCTCTAACCTGTTAACATGGGCTGTATGGCTGCTCTAACCTGTTAACATGGGCTGTATGGCTGCTCTAACCTGTTAACATGGCTGTATGGCTGCTCTAACCTGTTAACATGGGCTGTATGGCTGCTCTAACCTGTTAACATGGGCTGTATGGCTGCTCTAACCTGTTAACATGGGCTGTATGGCTGCTCTAACCTGTTAACATGGGCTGTATGGCTGCTCTAACCTGTTAACATGGGCTGTATGGCTGCTCTAACCTGTTAACATGGGGGCGCCGAAATGAAACGCACACACGCTGGTGAGGTTGACGCCTGCGGTGTGTTTAAATCTAGGTGTGGTAGGTAGGAGTGTGAGTCTTACCCAGATCTGCAGCTTGATCCTCTTGTCGTTCCTGTAGATGGTTTTCACCTTGAAGTCGATGCCCACCGTGCTGACGAAGGCCGGCGTGAACGAGTCGTCTGCGTAGCGGAACAGGAAGCTGGTCTTGCCCACGCTGCTGTTCCCTATGATCAGGATCTTGAACATGTAGTCAAAGTTCTGGTCTGAGGACTCCTTCTGCCCATAGGTCGCTGTCGCCGAAGCCATCTGCAGAGGGAAGGGGAGAGGTGTTTAGTTATTTTAGCAGCTGACTAAAGTGATCCTTGTTTAAAACGTATAAACTTATAACCAACCCCAGAAATCGCCCAGAATCTAAAGGATCATCACACCCCAGCAGCCTACCTACCTTCACCATGTCAAGATATTTCTGCTGGTCAAAGTCGTCAGATCAACAACATATTGTATAATATTGTATTGAGTTGCAACAAACTCAGTGAATTCAATTTGAAATTAACCAAACCTCAAATCCCCCTGATTTGATCTTTGGTGAAGTTGAATTGAGACAGAATATTTACACTTTAATGGCCTTTCACAGTCAAAAGGCTCCAATGCAATGTGATTATATTCATACTGAAACAAAGTTGACTCAACCAATCTTTTCTTGGTGGGTTTGTACCAGAGTGAGTTTAAAAATGTCCCTTAAACTGCCAATATAATTATTGTGAGCTTAGAATGATAAGGTTCTATCTCCGTTTAGAATGATAAGGTTCTATCTCCGTTTAGAATGATAAGGTTCTATCTCCGTTTAGAATGATAAGGTTCTATCTCCGTTTAGAATGATAAGGTTCTATCTCCGTTTAGGGTAGTTCAGAGATATTGAGCGTCAAAGTTTTTACATTCCATTATGTTCTGTGAGATGGAACCTTTGTATTTTATTAATTACTAACTCAAAAATGTCAACATTTTAAAAATAACACCACACAGGCATTAATAAACACCTAATGGATCAGATTATGTAAAAAACTCAATTTTGACAAAAATGGAGATAGAACCTTATAATTCTAACGTCACGATGTGGCCCCTTAGTTGGCAGTTTAAGGGAAATGTTTAAGTGTTTAAATGGTGTCTTATGGCTCTGGTTTATCGACGTCTCAGAGATTAGTAGTGTGTCATTGATTAAACCACTGAGTCTTGGCAAACACTGATGGATTGCCTCTAGTTGATGGATGAAGCTGTTTGGAGAATCCCTAGCAGAGGTAAGTTTGGCCAGGACTTTAGCAGACTTTTATGCTGCTAAATCACTGCTGTGAATACTGAATGTCGATGGTTATCTGATTCTGTATCCTTGAGGTACTTCTAAGATACCAACTGCAACTTATCCTGGGCAAGATACGGTGTCTTTGAGGAGATGTCCCCTGACGGAGCTGTGGCACTTGACAAGAATGAAAACTTTGCTCATCAAGTCGGCCATCTTTAACCCTCTCACATCTTCAACAACGTCTTTTCAGTATAAAAATCTTAAGCTGTCTGTGGCTGATATAAATAAACTGTTCTCACTTTACTCCTTCACTCTACATGTAGACATCAGCATCGTTGAAGGTAAAGTTGTGAATTAACACTAATAACAATACAACTATGTCATACTTTATTCACGTAACAGCTAGACAGCAGTGTAGTGGACCACCTCTGGGACTACTGCACTGCATGATGGGACATTAGACACACAACCTCAGAGACTGACACCTTTGGACAGAGCAACCTCCAGATTAACCAGAAGTACAATAGCTACATAGTATGAAGAAACACAAGTCCAAGCCACAGATTGATATTACCTGTCAGCCATAGAGATCTGATATTCCTGCTGGCTGATATAATCTTCTATAGGAATGGTTTGGAGGGTTCCTGGGTGACTTCAGACCATTGTTTTTGGATTCCTTTATGTCTTAATCATTAGCAGGTCCAATCGTTGTGGTCTGAATCTATCTATTTCATATCATATGAATCCCACAAAATGAAAATAGCCAACTTGAGTAGAATTCATTCGCTTAACTAATCAGGGATGAAACTATATTTCTACAAAATAATAACAACAAAGTGTTTCTATCTACAGAAGCCGTTTCAGAACAGCCTGAGCTGACAGGAGTCATGGCGTGTTGTTGTGACACGGAACGACCCGGAAGCATGATGTCACATATAACAGACATGAGCTGCAGTGGATGTGACAGGGCCAGACTGCAGGCTGTGGCCCCGTGTTCAAACTGACGGGTCACTCAGGACCACGACATTGTCCCCAGCACTGGAGCTGCACAGTTGAACAATCAAACAATCAACAATCAATCACTGATGAAATGTGGACAAAACAACACATTTTTCTTTTTTTTACATTTTTGGCATTTAGCAGACGCCTTATTCTTACAATCAATACATTTGAATACTAAGCAAGTGAATCATCAGTCCACCAGTCGTAGCAGGAAGAGTAATCCAGCTCAGGCCCGGGGCCACTGATAGAAGGAAAAACCTTCTTCTATCACCTTCTTCTAAACCTAGGTTTTGTTTTGTTTTGTTTTTTACACTGGAGAAACAGAGAAACAGTACAAGGGGGGCAATAGAAGTTTTTAGGGACACAGTAGAGGGGAAAGCGGGTGTCTTTAGGAGACGCAGTGGTGAGGGGCAGAAGATGTCTCAGGAGGAGCAGTTAAGGTGTAACCTGAAGAAGTGGAGGTCTTCAGTCTACGACGGAAGATGGGTAGTGACTCAACGTGCGGCGGCGGTGATCATATCCACTTTTTAGGGCGCAGCGACTTCAACCCCGCCAGGACTCAAGGTCCCTGAGGCCGGGTCTATATATAGGGGCGCTATCTCCCCTCGGCCATGTTGGAACACCACAGCTGCCAGAGATAAGCCCAGAGACAGACCATAATAGGCGCTGTGACTGATCACTTTACACCAAACACAGAGATGCGCCGCGCTCTCAATAATGGAACGACGTCCAATGTCCGTCCGTGTGTCTTCTTGCGAGGCCGTTATTGGTTTGTTGCACAAGGACAATGAAGTGGCAGTTAATAACGTGATGTTGGGAGCCAGCGACCCTGGCAGGACGACTCCACATCCATCTGATGTGTCGTTGTCCAAACCTGATACAAGTCTGCAGGACGGGGCAGCGAGCCAACAACTAAAAATAACTGTCTAGTGTCTACAGAATCAGCTGTAGCACAACGTGGAGTCAGTGTATCTTTCACTCTGCGTTTCAGAAATGCCATTATTAACAAGGGGATATTAAAATGAAGTTCAGGAATTCAAAGGGTCTCTCCTGTGTTGTGTTTTAATCAGGCGTGTTGCTGTGAGTGGGGTGCATAATGGATTCTGTTGTTACGAGGGATACTTAACTAACAAGGTCAGTGGGGCAACTGTGACATGAATATCTATGCAGCAACACCATCAATACTTTAAACACAAAGTACATAATAAATAAATAAGCCTGTTAGCTTAACTTAACACTGCCTATCCCAACCTTGGTGTAGGTTAATAACACAACACTGACTATCCCAACCTTGGTGTAGGTTAGTACATCAGTATATAGAGTGAAGGAGGAGCAGGTGAATGTTTGTTGTTAGAGATGCACCGATACCCATACCAGTACTAGTACTCGTACCCGATACTGTGCTCATGTACTCGTACAAACTACTCCGATACATACACTCCTGATACCACTTTACGGGAACGTAAGATAACCTCTGGTAGTTTTTTTTTCTTACTTCTTTGGACGTGTTCAAAAGCAAGGACTGTGTGTTCATCTAGTTATGTGTAGTTATGTGTTTTTAGCATGTTGTGATGTACTAAACATGCAGATAGATGTTACGTAATGATGTTTTTTGTTAGCTAAACTAGCTAGCTACCAACGCGATGATAGCAAACGCGTATTCTCTCTTACACTTGTGTAACAATAAAACTTGAAACTTGAAACCAGCCCTGAAAGGATTCACAAATGACACTGTTTCCTGATGGCTAAGAGGTCGCACGTTTCCACCGATGGTAAATAATGTTGTGGGACCTCTGAGTTATCACATCATCATCAGTTATGTACGTATGTGTTTCAATCATCCCTGAGTAGACATAGACTCATTAGACAGAGAAGTCTACAGTACAGGGTGAAGCTTACCTGCCCAGAGATTAGTCCAAAAGTAATTAACAGAATGTGCTCTAAAGGATTCCTGCCCAGAGCAACAATAGGGTCTTTCTTGTCATGATGGTGTGTGATGGATACTGTCCTCCTGTAAGGCCACAGGCTGTCTGGGATAACTAAACATCGGCATTGGACACAAGACAAGTCACAGACCTCATGAAACTCAATTTCAAATGAAGAAACACAGACTCAGACATCAGAGAGAGAGAGAGAGAGAGAGAGAGAGTGGGAGAGAGAGAGAGAGAGACTGAGAGACTGAGAGAGAGAGAGACAGAGACAGAGAGAGGGGGGGAGAGAGAGACACAGACTCAGACATCAGAGAGAGAAACACAGACTCAGACATCAGAGAGAGAGAGAGAGAGAGAGAGAGAGAGAGAGAGAGAGAGAGAGAGAGAGAGAGGCCGCTGTGTCATCAACCTCTGTGGCTTGTCTAATATCTATTGTAAATGGTAAACACACTGACTTGTTCTTGGCTCCTTATTCCAAAGCGCTTTACAACGGCCTCTCATTCATACCATGCAAGGCGCCGGCCCGCTCACTGGGAGCAATTTGGGGTTCAGTGTCTTGCCCAAGGACACTTCGACATGTGGCCAGCCAGGACTCGAACCGCCGATCTGCCGACCTTGCGATCATTAGACGGCGGCTCTACCTCCTGAGACACAGCCTCTACCTCCTGAGACACAGCCTCTACCTCCTGAGACACAGCCTCTACCTCCTGAGACACAGCCTCTACCTCCTGAGACACAGCCTCTACCTCCTGAGACACAGCCTCTACCTCCTGAGACACAGCCTCTATTCAACAAAGAGAGTGAAGTCTTTCACCAGCGGTGTGAGGTCAGCCGCCACCAGGCGGTCACACCAGGCAGTCACACCAGGCAGTCACACCAGGCAGTCACCAGGCAGCCACAGCCACAGTGAGTCGGCCACTTCTGATCAGCCTCTTGGACGGCTTGCCTCTAATCCTGTTTTTTTAGTCCAGGATGATCCCAGATAGCCCAGACCTAATCAGACCTAATCCCAACACCCCGGCATGAGCCAGGCTAATCAGAACCACACTGACAATCTGTCCAGAGAACAAGAGGAGAGCAGCGAGTCCCGTAACTCAATCTGGACTGAAATACAAAACAAGAAACCTCATGAGGAGGAGGAGGAGGAGGAGAGGAAAGAGAGAGAGAAAACGCTGTCCCAGTCCTTTACACAGGAGGGCAGGGTTCTCTCTGTCCCAGTACTTTACACAGGAGGGCAGGGTTCTGTCCCAGTACTTTACACAGGAGGGCAGGGTTCTGTCCCAGTCCTTTACACAGGAGGGCAGGGTTTTCTGTGTCCCAGTACTTTACACAGGAGGGCAGGGTTCTCTCTGTCCCAGTCCTTTACACAGGAGGGCAGGGTTCTGTCTGTCCCAGTCCTTTACACAGGAGGCAGGGTTCTCTCTGTCCCAGTACTTTACACAGGGGGGCAGGGTTCTGTCCCAGTACTTTACACAGGAGGGCAGGGTTCTGTCCCAGTACTTTACACAGGAGGGTTTTCTGGAACATGCTTTGTGCTTAACGATTCAAAACTAAAACACTAGTCTTCATGTTGAACCCATCTGATAACAAAATGGTCACTTGAAACAGGACACATCTGGTTCTCAGTGCAAAACGCTGTAAATCAAAGTCTCAATCCCTCCCGTCACAACGTTACTGTTACTGCAGCCTTTAGTAGCCTAGCATATCCCTCCCAATCACAAACTGTCCTCTTCCCCCCCGCGTTGTCGGCGAGAAAGTGGATGCAGATGAAGATAGATTCATGCATTTCACCAGAGCTTAGTCTTGAAGTCTTGTCTGAGTTATTCTTTAAGTTATTTATGCGGTTCGTTGTTATTAGTGTGTGAGTCTAACTGTGAGCATATGTTGTGTCCTGAGCCCCCTCCTCTACTCCTCAACACAGGAGCCCCCCAGGGCTGTGTCCTGAGCCCCCTCCTCTACTCCTCAACACAGGAGCCCCCCAGGGCTGTGTCCTGAGCCCCCTCCTCTACTCCTCAACACAGGAGCCCCCCAGGGCTGTGTCCTGAGCCCCCTCCTCTACTCCTCAACACAGGAGCCCCCCAGGGCTGTGTCCTGAGCCCCCTCCTCTACTCCTCAACACAGGAGCCCCCCAGGGCTGTGTCCTGAGCCCCCTCCTCTACTCCCTCTACACCCATGACTGCGTGGCCACACACGGCTCCACCTCAGTGATTCAATTAGCTGACGACACGACAGTGATCGGCCTGATCACCGATGGTGGTGAGACGACCTACAGGAGAGAGGTGGACGGCCTGGCTCAGGACAGCAGGAGAACTGCCTCTCTCTCAACACTGACAAGACCAAGGAGCTGCTGGTGGACTTCAGGAGGAAAGGTCGGGAACAGGATCCCATCCCCATCAGCGGGTCAACATGACCCCTTCACCATCAGCGGGTCTGCCGTAGAGAAGGTCAGCAGTTTTCAGTTCCTTGTTGTCCACATCTCCGATGATCTCACCTGGGACGTGCATACCAAACATCACCTCTGATGATCTCACCTGGGACGTGCACACCAAACATCACCTCTGACGACCTCACCTGGGACGTGCATACCAAACATCACCTCTGACGACCTCACCTGGGACGTGCACACCAAACATCACCTCTGACGACCTCACCTGGGACGTGCATACCAAACATCACCTCTGACGACCTCACCTGGGACGTGCACACCAAACATCACCTCTGACGACCTCACCTGGGACGTGCATACCAAACATCACCTCTGACGACCTCACCTGGGACGTGCACACCAAACATCACCTCTGACGACCTCACCTGGGACGTGCACACCAAACATCACCTCTGACGACCTCACCTGGGACGTGCACACCAAACATCACCTCTGACGACCTCACCTGGGACGTGCACACCAAACATCACCTCTGACGACCTCACCTGGGACGTGCACACCAAACATCACCTCTGACGACCTCACCTGGGACGTGCACACCAAACATCACCTCTGACGACCTCACCTGGGACGTGCACACCAAACATCACCTCTGACGACCTCACCTGGGACGTGCACACCAAACATCACCTCTGACGACCTCACCTGGGACGTGCACACCAAACATCACCTCTGACGACCTCACCTGGGACGTGCACACCAAACATCACCTCTGACGACCTCACCTGGGACGTGCACACCAAACATCACCTCTGACGACCTCACCTGGGACGTGCACACCAAACATCACCTCTGACGACCTCACCTGGGACGTGCACACCAAACATCACCTCTGACGACCTCACCTGGGACGTGCACACCAAACATCACCTCTGACGACCTCACCTGGGACGTGCACACCAAACATCACCTCTGACGACCTCACCTGGGACGTGCACACCAAACATCACCTCTGACGACCTCACCTGGGACGTGCACACCAAACATCACCTCTGACGACCTCACCTGGGACGTGCACACCAAACATCACCTCTGACGACCTCACCTGGGACGTGCACACCAAACATCACCTCTGACGACCTCACCTGGGACGTGCACACCAAACATCACCTCTGACGACCTCACCTGGGACGTGCACACCAAACATCACCTCTGACGACCTCACCTGGGACGTGCACACCAAACATCACCTCTGACGACCTCACCTGGGACGTGCACACCAAACATCACCTCTGACGACCTCACCTGGGACGTGCACACCAAACATCACCTCTGACGACCTCACCTGGGACGTGCACACCAAACATCACCTCTGACGACCTCACCTGGGACGTGCACACCAAACATCACCTCTGACGACCTCACCTGGGACGTGCACACCAAACATCACCTCTGACGACCTCACCTGGGACGTGCACACCAAACATCACCTCTGACGACCTCACCTGGGACGTGCACACCAAACATCACCTCTGACGACCTCACCTGGGACGTGCACACCAAACATCACCTCTGACGACCTCACCTGGGACGTGCACACCAAACATCACCTCTGACGACCTCACCTGGGACGTGCACACCAAACATCACCTCTGACGACCTCACCTGGGACGTGCACACCAAACATCACCTCTGACGACCTCACCTGGGACGTGCACACCAAACATCACCTCTGACGACCTCACCTGGGACGTGCACACCAAACAGGTAGTGAAAAGGGCACAGCAGAAGAAGTTTGGCGTGGGGTCCGAGACCCTGTGGGCCTCCTACAGAGGCACAACCCAGAGCATCCTGACTGGGAGCATCACCGCCTGGCACTGCAACTGACCTGCCCTCAACCGCAGAGCGCTACAGAGGGTGGAGCTACAGAGGGCGGTGCGGACAGCCCAGCGCATCAGTGGATGTGAGCTTCCCTCCGTCCAGGATATATACAACAAACGGTGTGTCAGCAAAGCCCGGAGGATCATCAAAGATTCCAGCCACAACCACAGTCTGTTAGACCCCAGCCACCCACAACCACAGTCTGTTAGACCCCAACCCCCCCAACCACAGTCTGTTAGACCCCAGCCCCCCCAACCACAGTCTGTTAGACCCCAGCCACCCCAACCACAGCCTGTTAGACCCCAGCCCCCCCAACCACAGTCTGTTAGACCCCAGCCACCCCAACCACAGTCTGTTAGACCCCAGCCACCCCAACCACAGTCTGTTAGACCCCAGCCCCCCCAACCACAGTCTGTTAGACCCCAGCCACCCCAACCACAGCCTGTTAGACCCCAGCCCCCCCAACCACAGTCTGTTAGACCCCAGCCACCCCAACCACAGTCTGTTAGACCCCAGCCACCCACAACCACAGTCTGTTAGACCCCAGCCCCCCCCAACCACAGTCTGTTAGACCCCAGCCACCCCAACCACAGTCTGTTAGACCCCAGCCCCCCCAACCACAGTCTGTTAGACCCCAGCCACCCACAACCACAGTCTGTTAGACCCCAGCCCCCCCAACCACAGTCTGTTAGACCCCAGCCACCCCAACCACAGCCTGTTAGACCCCAGCCCCCCCAACCACAGTCTGTTAGACCCCAGCCACCCCAACCACAGTCTGTTAGACCCCAGCCACCCACAACCACAGTCTGTTAGACCCCAACCACCCCAACCACAGTCCGTTAGACCCCAGCCACCCCAACCACAGTCTGTTAGACCCCAGCCACCCCAACCACAGTCTGTTAGACCCCAGCCCCCCCAACCACAGTCTGTTAGACCCCAGCCCCCCCAACCACAGTCTGTTAGACCCCAGCCACCCCAACCACAGCCTGTTAGACCCCAGCCCCCCCAACCACAGTCTGTTAGACCCCAGCCCCACCAACCACAGTCTGTTAGACCCCAGCCACCCACAACCACAGTCTGTTAGACCCCAGCCACCCCAACCACAGTCTGTTAGACCCCAGCCCCCCCAACCACAGTCTGTTAGACCCCAGCCACCCCAACCACAGTCTGTTAGACCCCAGCCACCCACAACCACAGTCTGTTAGACCCCAGCCACCCCAACCACAGTCTGTTAGACCCCAGCCACCCCAACCACAGTCTGTTAGACCCCAGCCCTCCCAACCACAGTCTGTTAGACCCCAGCCACCCCAACCACAGTCCGTTAGACCCCAGCCACCCCAACCACAGTCTGTTAGACCCCAGCCACCCCAACCACAGTCTGTTAGACCCCAGCCCCCCCAACCACAGTCTGTTAGACCCCAGCCCCCCCAACCACAGTCTGTTAGACCCCAGCCCCCCCAACCACAGTCTGTTAGACCCCAGCCCCCCCAACCACAGTCTGTTAGACCCCAGCCACCCCAACCACAGTCTGTTAGACCCCAGCCACCCCAACCACAGTCCGTTAGACCCCAGCCACCCCAACCACAGTCTGTTGGACCCCAGCCCACCCCAACCACAGTCTACTAACAGCTACTTCCCCCAGGCCATCAGGCTCATGAACAAGCCCACTGTAGACATCTGACTATAATCCCTAAACACACCCCGTGTATACGGACTGCCTAACCTAAACACACCCCGTGTATACGGACTGCCTTAACCTAAACACACCCCGTGTATACGGACTGCCTAAACCTAAACACACCCCGTGTATACGGACTGCCTAAACCTAAACACACCCCGTGTATACGGACTGCCTTAATCTTAACACACCCCGTGTATACGGACTGCCTAAACCTTAAACACACCCCGTGTATACGGACTGCCTAACCTAAACACACCCCGTGTATACGGACTGCCTAAACCTTAATCTCACAGGCACTTTACTACTTGAACTATCTGTTTACTATTTGTACTGCTAATTGTATCCTGTCTTATTGGTCCCTTATGTCCTGTACTATTGTCACTTTTTTTTAAAATCTTGACTTATGCCTCGTGCCTTATTGTCTTGTGCTGCAATGTCAGGAACCGAAGCCTGAGAATTTAACTCTCTTCCACTTTGTGATCTTAGAATGATAAGGTTCTATCTCCGTTTAGAATGATAGGGTTCTATCTCCGTTTAGAATGATAAGGTTCTATCTCCGTTTAGATTAATGATAAGGTTCTATCTCCGTTTAGAATGATAAGGTTCTATCTCCGTTTAGAATGATAAGGTTCTATCTCAGTTTAGAATGATAAGGTTCTATCTCCGTTTAGAATGATAAGGTTCTATCTCAGTTTAGAATGATAATTGATAGGGTCCGCTCCACTGCAGATCTGCCTAAATGACACCCTATGGCAGGAATATGAGCATGAGGACCTGGAACAGTACACGTCGTCGGTTCTGAACCACATAGTGAACTGCACCAACTCAGTCACCGTGGACAAACGGGTCCGGGTCTACCCCAACACGAAGCCATGGATGACTGGGAAGGTCCAAAAACGGATAAATGAGAGGGACAACGCCTTCTTCGCAGGGAAGCGCACACCGCTGTACAGCTCCACCAGGGCCAACCTAAAGCGCGGCATCAAAGCGGCCAAGGCAGAGCACAGAGAGAAGATTGAGGAATGCCTCCTGAGCAACGACTGCAGGCGGATGTGGCAGGGGGTTCAGCAGATGACAAACTTCAGAGCCAACAGGCTCACAGCCGCAGAGGACGACCCCCTGCTGGCGGGAAAGCTGAACACCTTCTACGCCCGGTTCGACGAGGGGCGAACGGAGGTAACCACAACACAAACACCACTCTCTCCAGCTCTCAGCAGCCTCACCCTCACAGAGCACGAGGTGAGACGCGTACTGAAGGCGGTGGACCCCAGGAAAGCCTCGGGGCCGGATGGCGTCCTGGGACGGGTGCTGAGAGACTGCGCCGACCAGCTGGCCGGGGTTTTCACCAACATCTTTAACCAGTCCCTGTCCCAGGCCACCGTCCCACCCTGCCTGAAAACCTCAACTATCATCCCAGTCCCGAAGAAAAGCACGGTGAGCTGCCTAAACGACTACCGCCCGGTGGCACTCACACCAATCATCATGAAGTGCTTCGAGAAACTAGTCCGGGCCCACATACTCACACGCCTCCCGCCCAACCTGGATCCATACCAGTTCGCCTACAGAGCCCACAGGTCCACAGAGGACGCCATAGCGACGACTCTCCACGCCACTCTATCCCACCTGGAGAGGGGAAACAGCTACGCGAGACTGCTCTTCGTGGACTTCAGCTCCGCCTTCAACACCATCCTTCCAGACAGGCTAGTGACCAAACTACTAGACCTGGGTCTATCACACTCTATATGTGCGTGGATCAAGGACTTCCTGACCGACCGCCCCCAGAGGGTGCGGGTGGGCCCCCACACCTCCACAGCCCTCAGCCTCAGCACTGGGTCACCCCAGGGCTGCGTGCTAAGCCCCATCCTCTACAACCTCTACACCCACGACTTCACCCCCGTCCACCCCAGCAACTACATCGTAAAGTTTGCAGACGACACCACCGTGGTGGGATGTATCTCGGGGGGGGACGAGGCGGCGTACAGGGATGAGGTAGAGCAACTGAGCAAGCTGTGCAAGGTTAACAACCTGCTGCTAAACAAGTCAAAGACCCAGGAATTCATCGTAAACTTCAGGAGGAAAAAGTCCGAGATCCAGCCCCTGCTCATCGACGGAGAGAGCGTGGAGAGAGTCTCAACCCTCCGATTCCTGGGACACAACATGCGGGATGACCTGGCCTGGAAGGACAACACTAAAGGCACCATCAAGAGGGCACAACAGCGGCTATACACCCTGAGATGCCTCAGGAAACAACACAACAAGCAGGAGATACTGGTGGCCTTCTACCACGGCGCAGTGGAGAGCATCCTCACCTTCGGCATCTCCAACTGGTACCACAGCTGCACGGCAGTGGAGAGAAGCGAGCTACAGAGAGTCGTGAGAACAGCACAGAAGATCACCGACGCCCCCCTCCCCTCTCTGGAGGAGCTGTACAACACACGCTGTCTCAGGAGGGCCTCCAAGATCTCCAAGGACCCGACCCACCCTGGGCACGTACACTTTGTCAAGCTGCCCTCGAACAGGAGGTACAGGACCCCGGCCGCTAAGACAAACAGACTGAAGGACTGCTTCTACCACAGGGCCGTCAAGGCCCTGAACACAGAAAAGGCCTAAGTTCTGGGCCCAGGACAGTCCGGACGGATTGTATGGCAGCTAGTGCTGAGGCACAAACATGTACATTTTCAAGCCTGCAAACTGTGACACTTTAAAATAATGTGAAAAAATACTTTTTGTGCAATATGACAACCCTAGTTGACTATCTGTGCAGTATAGTACAGTGGATTGTGTACATAGCCTTTATTGATGTAAACCAGCTCCTTACCTTCTTGTGATCTTATGCATCTATGCTTTTTCTAAAATGTGTTTTCTTTTTCCTTTCCTAACACCAGGGGAGCCACCCCTCCTAAATTTCGTTGTTTGGTACCTGTACTGTAGCAATGACAAATAAAGTCCATTCCATTCCATTCCATTCCATTCCATTCGATAAGGTTCTATCTCCGTTTAGAATGATAAGGTTCTATCTCCGTTTAGAATGATAAGGTTCTATCTCCGTTTAGGGCAGTTCAGAGATATTGAGCGTCAAAGTTTTTACATTCCATTATGTTTGGTGAGATGGAACCTTTGTATTTTATTAATTACTAACTCAAATAATTCAACATTTTAAAAATAACACCACACAGGCATTAATAAACACCTAATGGATCAGATTATGTAAAAACCCAAATTTTGACAAAAATGGAGCTAGAACCTTATAATTCTAACGTCACGACTTGTGTAATGTGACATAACAGTAAAACTTGAAACGTGGGTTAGGTTAGCTTGCTGTTTGTGCCTCCTGGCTGTTCTGTGTTGGACTGATGTTTACCGTGACTCGGCACCTCAGCTGTCACACACACGTGCGTCAGGTCTATGTGCATTATCACTTCAGGTACATGCAGGTCTATTCTTTTAGATTAGATTAGATTCAACCTTTTTGTCATTGCCGAAAAGCGAGTGGCACTCCAAAACAAGGGGTAGGGGTAAAAAAGGGATTTAAAAAAATAGTTTTCTTACCCCTATCCCTCGCTTTTGGACTTTCCCCTCGGAACAGAGGGGTAGTGGTTGGAAATGGGACGACCCTTCAAGACCCTGATACTGATACGTCATCAGTAGTATCATAGAGAAGCACGGACGCTCGCTATTCCTTCACAACTTATGCGTTTCACGCAAATTTTGCGTAACACTCCGTTTGGAGTGTGCTTCTGAAAACACTCAGTTTGGAGGGCCACCTCGCCCTCCCCCTTTATCCCAACAAGAATCGGGACACGGACACCCTACCTCTACATGTGAACGAGCAAAACGGAGGGGTAGGGCTGAACTGTAGGGGCAAAAGGTGTAATAGGATTGGGCCTAAGAGCACAGGTTAAGCCTACTTAGCCATGATCATACACTATGTTGCAGTATTATATCAATGAATTGAACGTAGCCTACCAAAGTAGTACAATACTATTTAAGTCAAGCAAAAACATTCAACTGTCAACACAGTATAGGTCAAATTGAGAAATCATATTTTGTATCAGGCAGGTACACCCATTTCCACGATAACTTCCTGCATAAAAGGATGTCTTAAAAGATGTATCTTTAATTCTGAAAAATACAGAAAGATCTTAGGAGGGAACCAATGGTTATTTTGAAAGAGGGATGTGTATAAGAGCATTAAAATCCTGCTTGATGATATCTGATGTCCATGTACGATCAGGCTACTTGGACAGCAGACAAGGAACGCACAGTAAAGCTACTTACATCATGATGTTTATTATAAAACCATAGGACATCAGTTTACCAGTTGATATTCCTGATATCGTCCCTAACCCAGAGCATCGTATGGTAACACACATCCTGTTACAGGGTTGCCTAAACCGTCCCGTTCCCCCAGTCCTCCAATCAAGCGTCTTAGTTATTTTCTAGGAAGAAAAGCGCACGTCCGATGGAGCTAAATATAGCCCCCCCTCTCCTCCCTTTACCCCTCCTCCTCTCCTCTCTTTACCCCCCCCCCCCCCCCTACACACACACACACACACGCACGCACACACACACACACACACACACACACACACACACACACACACACATACACACACACACACCCTTCTCCGTAGAAGACATCACAGGCCTGTCTGCATCTCTGAGCAAGGCTGCAATTAGGAGAGTGGCAGTTGCTTTTGGTTTCATGGGATGGGGGAACAAACAGCGCTGCAGTGTGGTGTGACTGTGTAATCTAGACTGGGTGTAATCTATCAGAAGTACTGTATCCTCCCGATAGATACTGTAGGTACATTCATATGAGGATGCCTCGATACTGCATTTATGCTCCATATGCCATCCTACTGAAACACTGAATATGTCTCTGCATGCTTCTTTATTATATACTCAGGTAGGAGATCATCACAATTTTGTAGATGTAGATTATGATTGACGTTATTGGTCTTAAAATGCTGAAGTAGGAGATGTTTATGCTTCGTGTTTTTTTAAACACTGATAGCACTCCAATAACAGCTGCATCCAGTCCATGAAACGAAGTAGCCAAGCCAAATAGGCTATAGACATGAATATAGACATGAATATAGACATGAATATAGACGTTAATATAGACGTTAATAAAAGAGATAAAATGATCGTCGTACAGACGGTTATATTCAGCGCGTTTCGGTGCCTGGGGTAAAAACGGGGTGTGTATCCTCGGCTGTCCTGACATTACATATTCAATAGGCTACACACTGACACTACACACACACACACACACACACACACACACACACACACACACACACACACACACACACACACACACACACACACACACACACACACACACACACACGCATACACACACACACACACACACACACACACACACACACACACACACACACACACACGCACACGCACAATCTCTCCCCTCTCTCTCTCTCTCATTGTGATGCGCCAAATCCGTCGTTTTATGGAGAATCCAAGACGTTCATATTTAGTAAATATGAGATATATATATATTATATCCGTGGATCGTCGGCTGATCCTTAGTGGAGCGGCCGTGCATCTCCATATGGCACCAGGCCTGACATCTATTACATCTATTCCATCTATTACATCTATTCCATCTATTCACACAGCCAAGTCATTTATCTGCTATTTAGAAGTTCCAGTGATCGCCGTTGATCCGTTGGTATAATTCTCTGCAGGTAATTCGTAATTTTTTCTCTATTTTCTCTCTAAACCCAAGCATCTTATGTCAAATGAAGGTTATTATTCCTCCTTCTTTCTATTCTATCGGCGAGTAAAACACAACATGTCAAAACCCACAACTGTAGCCTAACCCTATGACATAATATACATTATAATAATAACATAAATAGCCTCATCTTACCTTTAATGTTTATTTCCCGGCTCCTATTACACCAGCGCTGCACCGCGTCGAGAACACCTGCAAGGAACACCGACGTCATATGACTGACCAGTGACGACAGCGGTGGGCGGGGCTTAGCGCTACTCCGGTTGAATGACGTCTCAACCCACTAATCCGGAAGCACGCCGTCACAGCAACGTCTGAAATATTCAAGATGGGTTAAACCCAGCCAGCCCCATGAAACATTAAACATCCCAGCTTGAGTTTCTCTATAATTCATTAGCTTATAGAGTCAGGATGTATCAATGGAATGTACCAATGTGAATGTTTAGAGGCAGCTTAGAGGTATTATCATGTCTCCATTGTCCCAGTTATGAATGAATGAATGAATGAATGAATGGTCTTTATTGTCATTGATATAGTACAGGTACCAAACAACGAAATTTGGGAGGGGGGGGCTCCCCTGGTGCTAGGAAAGAAATACTAAAAACAAGAAGGTAAAAGAGCTGGTTTACATAAATAAAGGCTATGTCCACTATCCACTATACTATACTATACAAATAAAACACTGTGCTGTACTCTATGCTATGATATACCTATTCTAACATTTCCTATCTCTGAACCTTATGTACCCGAGGGTTGTCATATTGCACATAGTGTTATTGCACATTCATTTAAAGTGTCGCAGTTTACAAGTTTATAACTCCACCATGGAGGTCCAAATATGATTCAATTATGACATGCAGATACAAGATCTAAGATCTATAGATCCATACCTTATCCATACCAGTAGACGTTTCCACATGCAGTAGAAGTAGAACACATGTGCACTTTCTTTCTCGATGTCTAGATGAACCTAGCATGTCAATGCTGTCCTCTGACAAAGCCATGCCATGGACCCTCATCTTATATTACATTTACATTTCTGGCATTTAAGACGCCCTTATCCAGAGCAACTTACAACAAATACTGTACATTGGTCTAAGTAAGTGAATCATCTATCCATCAGTCATTGCAACAAAAACTAATCTATGCTAGGGCCAGGGGCCATTGGTAGTCATAAGTCATGCTAGAAAAAGGAAGAATTAGGATTTTCTTTTTTTACATTACAGTAGAGAAACTGTACAGGGGGGGTAGAGGGGGTGAACAGGTCATAGGAGGGACAGTTAAGGTGTAGCCTGAAGAGATGGAGGTCTTCAGGAGGGACAGTTAAGGTAGGTAGATGAAGAGATGGAGGTCTTCAGGAGGGACAGTTAAGGTGTAGCCTGAAGAGATGGAGGTCTTCAGGAGGGACAGTTAAGGTGCAGCCTGAAGAGATGGAGGTCTTCAGGAGGGACAGTTAAGGTGTAGCCTGAAGAGATGGAGGTCTTCAGGAGGGACAGTTAAGGTGTAGTCTGAAGAGATGGAGGTCTTCAGGAGGGACAGTTAAGGTGTAGCCTGAAGAGTGGAGGTCTTCAGGAGGAACAGTTAAGGTGTAGCCTGAAGAGATGGAGGTCTTTAGTCTACGGCGGGAGAGAGGGTGTGACTCTGCAGTCCCCTCCGACACAGGACGCAGTGTGACTCATATTTCTTAATCGATTGATTCATAGGCAGTAGCACCCTGCCACCCTCCACCCTCCCCCCTCCCGCCCTCCCACCCTCCCGCCCTCCCACCTCTTTCTGCCTGTCGTTTCATGAATGTTAATAGTGTATCTGGGTAAAAGCCACTGAGGTGGTGCATCTCTACTTCCACCTCTAGTTAGACCAGATGTGTGTAAGGTTATATAGTGTGTAAGGTTACAGAAGTTCCCTGAAAGAGACACAGTGCATCATATGTCATTCAGTGAAGAAGCTTCAGGAAGAGGACATGAGGCGATGGTGTGATGTCATCATTGGAGGTTAAACAGATTCACCAGGCTGATTTATGATCTCAAACAGCCAGACTAAATTAACTTAAAAGGGCATTTTCACTACAATCCATGTCGCTATGAATCAAGATGACAGAACCCATTAATGGTGTTAACACCATTTCCTGGATTCACTCAAGGAATGTGGATTCACTGGGCCGACTGCATCTCTCATAGGCATCCAATGGGTGTTCAGTTCAGTAGGCTGTGGCTGTGGTGGTGGGGGGAGGGGGGGGATGCTGAGGGAAGACCAGGTCTTGGCTAACTTGGCTCATACAGTGCCCTCTCTTCCCTACTTTACTCTCTTTGCCAGTACCAACTAGTACAACAGAGAGAGGAGGAGCCAGAGGGTTCAACTCTGCATCCATTTCCATCCGCAATAAGTGGAATAAGGACTGGACTGGATTTTCACTAATTGTCAATATTTTACTAATTGTCCATTTTTAACCAATTAACCAATTCTACTAATTGTCTATATTGGTTTGAGCTAAAGGTGTGTAATGTCCAGGGTTATAACAGTGGTCCTCTGTGGCTCAGTTGGTAGAGCACGGAGCAAACAACGCTTAGGTTGTGGGTTCGATTCCCGTTGGGACCATATATACTGAAATGTATGCACTCATTGCAATGTAGGCCCGGGGCCATTGATAGAAGGAAAAACCTTCTTCTAAACCTAGGTCTTTAAAAAAAAATAAAAATAATAATATGTAAACAGTGGAGAGACAGTACAAGGGGGGCAATAGAAGTTTTTAGGGACACAGTAGAGGGGAAAGCGGGTGTCTTGACTTTAGGAGACGTAGTGGTGAGGGTCAGAAGATGTCTCAGGAGGAGCAGTTAAGATGTAACCTGAAGAGATGGGTCTTCAGTCTAAGACAGAAGATGGGTAGTGACTCTGCAGTCCTGACAGCCGTGGGGAGCTCATTCCACCAGTGGGGAGCCAGTATACAGAAGAGACGTGACCGGGCAGCGTGACATGTAGGAAGCACGGCCACAGCCTTCATCTTGCTGGACATCCTTGTTCCAAAAGCACAGAGACGCCTCATACCAATTATGACATTAACATTAGACAGGTGCAGCGTTGTACCAAACGATAATGTCAACAGTCTTATGTCATCCGTGACCCTGAACTCACATTCATCAGAAACACACCCAGAGCTGCCTGCTTTCACCTTCGCAATATTGCTAAGGTCAGGAATTTTGTATCATCTCATGGCATGAGAAACTGATTCACACCTTAATAACGTCACGACTTAACTACTGTAATATATGACTGCCTGGCTCCTCCAACACAGACATACGTCTGAAACTTATCCAGAACACAGCTGCCAGACTTCTGACTAGAACCTAGAAAATGACCATCTCTACACTGGCTGCCAGGAAACACAGTGAACACATTTCAAGGCCTTGCTTTTAACTTATGAAGTATTAAATGGTCATGCACCTGATTAGTTAGTAGACCTGATCAAACCCTCAGATCCAAAGATGCTGTACTGCTTGCCATTCCCTGTATAGAAAATAATAATAATAATAAGAAGAAGAAGAAGAAGAATAACTTTTATTTGTATAGTGCTTTTCCTGCAAACGTTGCAGCTCAGAGTGCTCCCATCATTATATAATCATCATTTAATGATTTAGTCATTTAAAGGCAATATTAAAAAGAAGGGTTTTTAGTCTTGACTTGAACATAATGTGCTGAGGTTGCATCCCTAATGTAAACTGGCAGTGAGACACAATCTGGAGCAGAACATGAGAATGCAGCCTCACCAGATCTCTTCTTTTGTGCATGCGGTATACAGCTTCAGTGGAAGAGTCTCCCTGCCTCTGTGAGGGTCAGAGACAGATACAGTGTTTTAAGTCCAACCTCCAGACTTACATGTTTAGCTCCGCATACAACTGCCTGTCGCAACTCTCCCCTCCCCATCACTATCATCTTTACTGTGTTGTTCATAGTGTTTTATTCCATATTAAATGTACTGTTTTTATCATGTTTACATTGCTGTCATATGTAAGTACTTTAAACAAAGTTTGATTTGATTTGTATGAATTCTAGTCAGATTTTATTTTTGTCAAAGTCAAACAAGCCCATGCAAAAGGTATTTGAGGTGAAAGCGCTAGTCGGCAACCGCTCAACATTGCTTCTCTCAAACACGGCCAACATTTTCGGCAGCGTGACTGCTCTGCACATGCGCAGATTGACAACAAGATCATCTGCCTTGGTGAGTACCACCGATACCGATGAATAAAACAACTTGTGACATTTTAGAAAACATCTTTCCACACACTTACACTTAATCAGCTACTTTCACTAACAAAATAAAATGTTTATTACGAAACATGGAACCCGTCAGTGACAGAAGCGTCTGCGCATGACAGTAGTAATGGCCATGTTCTAACTATCCTTCATGTGACTGGAGACCTCTAAGCAGACATGTGTTGTCAACAGTTACGGTTTTATACACTTTCTGTCTGTCAGTCTGTCTGTTTGTGATGAGGCATACCCTGCCATATGATTAATGATATAGGTTCGTGACATTATCCACTTATAAACCGATATAACTTCCAGGTAAGTTCACCCAACATGGCATGATCATGATGAAATCGCAAGGTTGCTTGAGTAATGAATGAATGAATGAATGAATGAATGGTCTTTATTGTCATGAATATAGTACAGGTACCAAACAACGAAATTTGGGAGGGGGGGGGGCTCCCCTGGTGCTAGGAAAAAAATACTAAAAACAAGAAGGGAAAAGAGCTGGTTTACATAAATAATTACATTAAAAATAATTACATTATACACCGGAGGTATCCTGTCTGTCTGTTTGTGGGGAGGCATACCCTGCCATGATTAATGATATAGGTTCGTGACATTGTCCACTTATAAACCGATATACCTAGGTATCTAGCCAGCATGGCATGATGATGAAATCGCAAGGTTGCTTGAGTAATGAATGAGGCAGACTTTGTACCTGACTGTCTGTCTGTCCGTGTGAAGTCAGACTTGTTGCATGTAAGCCTGTCTGCCTGTCTGTCTGCCTGTCTGTCTGTCTGACTGACTGACTGACTGTCTGTCTGACTGACTGTCTGACTGACTGTCTGTCTGTCTGTCTGTCTGTCTGACTGACTGACTGTCTGTCTGACTGACTGACTGACTGACTGACTGTCTGTCTGTCTGTCTGTCTGACAGTCTGTCTGTTTGTGATGAGGCATACCCTGCCATATGATTAATGATATAGGTTCGTGACATTGTCCACTTATAAACCGATATAACTTCCAGGTCTCAAACCAGCATGGCATGATGACATCGCAAGGTTGCTTGAGTAATGAATGAGGCAGACTTTGTACCTGTCAGACTTGTTGCATGTAAGCGTTTCTGTCTTTTCTAGACACGAGCATCTGTCATTGTTGTCTTTTGCGCTGCAGATGACCGGTGGTCGTCCTCCTCACAGCAGACACGATGCTTCCCCGGGGTAAAGACTTCCTGGTGCGGATCTCCTTCTACTGGAAGCCGCTGTTCCAGGGCCGGTTCCTCATCGTGACCAACACGCTGAGCGGAGGCGGGATGCTGTCCCTGGGAGACGTCCTGCAGCAGACCCGGGAGAGGCACAACCACCCGGGGAAGCCAAGGGACTGGAGGCGCACAGGTGAGCTGCTGTCACACAGGTCATATATGTGTGTATATATATATATATGTTACGGTACATGTGGGAAAACTAGGGTTAGGGTGACTTGGTACATGCTGGCATGTCTAATCCTAACCTTAACCGTAGCACCCTAGCACCTAACCCTAACCCTAGTTTTCCCACATGTACCGTATTCCCACAGGTACCGTAACATATATATATATATATATATATATATATATATATATGTGTGATCATATCATGTGCCATTTAGCTGACGCTTTTATCCAAAGCGACTTGCATTGCAGTGAGTGCATAACTATTTCAGTATACATGGTGCCAATAGGAATGTGTGATCATGCGATGGTATGCTATCCTCAGTAATGTGATTATTATTATTATTATTATTGTCATTATTATATAGAGGTGGTACTACCTTCACATGCTTGGCATTTAGCAGACACCTTTAGCCAAAGCTACTTACAACAAACACAGTTGTCTAAGTAAGTAAGTGAATCAGTCGTCGTCTATCCATCAGACAGTCATCACAATCATGTTATTTTTTTATCATTAAAAAAATCATCACATTATCATATTTGATCATGTCTTTGTTTCTTTGCTTTGTTTTTCTGTTCTGTCTGTCTGTCTGTCTGTCTGTCTGTCTGACTGTCTGACTGTCTGTCTGTCTGTCTGTCTGTCTGTCTGTCTGTCTGTCTGACTGTCTGACTGTCTGTCTGTCTGTCTGTCTGTCTATGAAATCTGTTAAGCGTCCTTGGGTTTGAGAAAGGCGCTATATAAATCTAAGATATTATTATTATTATTCTTATTATTATTATTATTATTATTATAAGAAGTAATCTATGCTATGACCAGGGGACTTTGGCAGTTATAATGCTGGAAGAAGGAATAATTACTTTTTATTATTATTATGATTATGATTATTATTTACAGTAGAGGACCTGTACAGGGGGGTAGTGGGGATGAGGAGGTCTGTAGAGGGGACAGTTAAGATGTAGCCTGAAGAGATGAAGAGATGGTACTTCAATCTACGGCGGAGGATAGGTAGTGGTCCTGTAGGCTAGCCAGTCCTGTGTACAGTTAGTCAGCAGTTGTTACCGTGTTGTTGGGACACTAACGATGATGTGTTTTTTCTTCCCCACCAGGGCGAATGTTTGCAGTGGGCTGCTCCATGGGCCCTGTGCTCCACTACTGGTACTCCTGGCTGGATAAAGTCTTTGTGGGCAACGCCATTAAGACCGTAGGCAAGAAGGTGTTGGTGGACCAGCTGATCGCCTCCACCACGCTGGGAGCCTGGTACTTTGTAGGTGAGAAACCCAACTCCTGCTGCTTCCATTCACACAATCTATTATTCAGTTGGAGAAATGCGTTTAGATAATTTATTGACTTTTTCTTTATTGATTTATTGACCCACCCACCCACTTATACCCTGGGGCCTCCGAGGTGACATGTAATGTAAATGTGTGTGTGTGTGTGTGTGTGTGTGTGTGTGTGTGTGTGTGTGTGTGTGTGTGTGTGTGTGTGTGTGTGTGTGTGTGTGTGTGATCAATGGTTAACTTGCATGAAGAAACTAGTGAGGTAAGAACACGGGTTGTGTAGGTTCAATGCTGGAACTCTGAGGGGGTCGAAGGTCGCCTCTTGCAAGGCCACATGGTATAGATGTGATATAGAAGATATAGAAGATACTTTTATTGATCCCCGAGGGGAAATTAACGATTAATTTCGAGACACAGCAGCACAACACAACATACCCCTAGTTACACTCCGCTGGAGCAGTAAGGAGTTCAGTGCCTTGCTCAAGGGCACAACAGCAGTGGTGTTAGGATACCTTAGATATGATGCCAGCAACCCTCCAGTCACCAGCTCACACCCGGCTCCCTCCTGGGGTGGGGAATCGAACCGGCGACCTTGAGGTTGTTGGCCGGCCTTTCTGACCAGAGGTTGTTGACCTCTAGGCTCGGTCATCATTGTGTAGTTGACCTCTAGGCTAGGTCATCATTGTGTAACTGACCTCTAGGCTAGGTCATTCTAGGTTGCTGACCTCTAGACTCACTGCTGCCCCCTGATGGTGAGATGTTATGGTGTCGTTTGCAGCCCTGCCTTCTAACCCACCTGACATGTTAGTCTAGATCAGAGACAGCTTCAGCAATCAGCTTTGTGTGATATCTATAAATGGTGTGATTTGCTTACTGGTGTACATCAGTGTTTCTTTGTTGAATATTGTCGTTATAAATCTGACCCAATCCTCTCGTTACTCACAGGCATGGGCGTGATGGAGGGCCACTCTGTATCCAAGGGATGGCTGGAGTTCAAAGACAAGTTCTGGGAGTTCTATAAGGTAAGGACTGATATGTCAGGTCACGGTCTTATATGATGCATGCCTTGCTGAATTATTGGCCAAGTACGTTATATTTTATTCTGATGCCTTTGCTTGACTGTAGTCTGTAGTCTGTAGTCTGTAGTCTGTAGTCTGTAGTCTGTAGTTTGTAGTCTAGAATATAGAGGGGTTTGACTCTCTGGGGACTGATATGGCGAAGGCGTTTCCTTGTCTCTGTACTTCTACTCTGCTATGACAATTAAATTGAGTCTGAATCTGTTTGTTGTGCTATTAGGAGTTCTAGGGTCTGTTAAGATGTGTTTATTTCTCTCCGTAGGCAGATTGGTGTGTCTGGCCGGCTGCACAGATCATCAACTTCTATTACCTCGCACCCAAATACCGGGTGGTGTACGTGAACACCATCACCCTGGGCTGGGACACCTACCTCTCCTACCTCAAACACAGAGTAAGTTACCCTAACCCTGACCCTAACCCTGACCCTAACCCTGACCCTAACCCTGACCCTGACCCTAACCCTAACCCTAACCCTGGGACACCTACCTCTCCTACCTCAAACACAGAGTAAGTTACCCTGACCCTAACCCTGACCCTAACCCTGACCCTGACCTTAACCCTAACCCTAACCCTGGACACCTACCTCTCCTACCTCAAACACAGAGTAAGGCCCAATCCCGATTCTCTTTTTTACCACTTCGGCTCGTTTTGGAGTCACTCGTTTTGGAGTCACTCGTTTTGGAGTCACTCGTTTTGGAGCCAGAGCCGTAGTGGTTCCCCGGGGGAAATGGGACAACCTTTCATGGGACAACCCTAATACGTCATCCGTAGTGTAATTAATGGGTTAATTCATAGTCAGGACAGCGCATGCGCCTTAGAGAGAGTTCATGATATACCACTAGGTGACTGACAGGTGTCGAGAGAACCGAAGTAAACTGGTTATACCTTTGTTGAACCCAGACTCAAGTGTCTTATTATTCTATGTCCAAGTGACATTACACGTAGTATCGTAGAAAAGCATTGACGCTCGCGATTCATTCACAACTTGAATGAACTTGAACGCTATCAATCGATCAAACAAGTCATCAAATAAAAAAGAACAATGCTTCATTATCAGACCATGACAGAATAAGCTCTAACCTGTATGAAACCTGTGCTCCAGTGGTGTAGTCTAGGTGATACGCAGGACTATGCCGTATAGCAGGGGTCGGCAATTAGGTTTCGCCTCGGGCCATTTTTTTTTGAGCCACTAGATGGCGGGCCAGAACATAATCAAAGGCTAATTTAAGTAATTGATTGTTAAAAAATGTGACACGTTCTAATGCTTTGACTTTTCTTTCGAAAAATGTACACATCGCTATTCAACTAACACAGCTTGTTTTGTGAGCCTGCTAACAATGTAAAGTAGTGTTCTAGTTAACTAGGTAGCAGTCCAATCCATTTCGTTGCAGTATTAGGCTTGACTAGCAAGTTTGTGTTGTGATTCTCAACAACGTTGAAACGTAGTTTCACCCTTTTCCATAGTTTTGAATAATAAATATGTGGACTGACGATGTATCGCAGCCTAACTTATTCTAATAATTATTTAACATCGTTTTATTCTGAATTATTCCCCCCTCCTCCCAGACAAGGTCACATTATTTATTATTGGATTGGTTGTTTGCGTGCCGGGTGAAGTTAGCTAAACAGTTAACCTGCTAGCAAGAGAAACATCATGTCACTCTCCAAAGGTCTAAAGAGGAAAGTTGACGGTGGAAACAGGGCATTTAAAGAGGAATGGACAGCGAACTATACGTTCATCCTACCTGGTTTCATCAATGCAGAGCCGTTGTGAGACTCACATCTTCCGTGCTCACGATGTTCCCTTTCTATACAAGTCGTCCTTTTCGTCAATGAATGTGATAAAGACGCACGAGAGGAATCGATTGATGCATAAAAATAAAAATAAACTGCCTGCGGATTAAAGTGACGTCAATATCACCAGATATCAAGCAAATAGTGACCGATGGGAGATGCAAGTGAGTACCAAGCCTGTCGTTATTGTATTTAATAACCTAATTGTATTTTGTATATTTTGAATGAATGGCTCATTGTACTTATTATCCCTAATAGCGCGTTTGCTCTGTCGTTTCAGGAGCATAGGCCTACCACCACTTTGCGCCGATTTTGTTGTCAATGTTTTTCAGAAAATTAAACAGAATTTGCTTTGTTACTGTTCATATGTGTGTTGCAGTCACATACGTAAACATTACGTTTGAATGATTTAATGAGCTGATGTTATTTTTTTCAAACCACACACCGCATGTTGGCTATTTCAGCACCACGCCTTGTCCACCTACTTATGATTCACTATGAGGGGTTCAGCGTCAGTGCGCTTCGGTGCACCCCGCTGCCTGATTGTCTGTCCCTGTGTCATTCACTCTCAACATGGATACAAGTACAATACGCATTATTCAGGTGGAGGTAGATTCTCTATTCGGACATTATAGGCGCGGTGTTGGACTGTCGGTCCGATATTGTAAAAAAAAGAAGGAAAAAAAAAAAAAAAAAGGGAGAAAGTGGATTCTCTAAATAATTTGCTGGGCCAAATATTATTGGTGACGGGCCAGCAATGGCCCACGGGCCGCCTATTGCCGACCCCTGCCGTATAGTATACCCACTAGGAAAGGCCAAGCATTTCCGTATACCCACTTAAAAATGTGTGAGGATATGTAACGGCGTTTTGTGACAGAACTTTCACTTTCATTCATAAAATTCACCCCGTCTGTGTTACGAAGCGCTTTACTTTTGGACCATTGGGACTGACTATAGCGTCATATACCATCAACGGGCGGAAAATGAAATACGTCAAAATGCAGCACTATCATGCGCAGATCAGCCTTATAACATGTAATTTATATATATATATATATAACAGCACAGATATATTTTTATGGTGTTACGAAATCCGATGTGACACTGGAGAAACAGCCGCTGTCCACTGCATTAGTTAATAAAGGTTACAAAAAAAGTTTAGTTTTCCCCCCCCTATAAAAGCATTTATAGACATGCTTTTATGTCATGTATGCGTTATTATGCTTTGGACCTCCGCGTTAGCGAGGAGAGGCGCGTGCAGCGGCCGGGGAGAGTGCACTCTTTCCGGATAGACATTTATGCATGCTCTCAGGGTTCGAAACATAACTTCCCGGGGTGCCAGCAGGGTGGTTGACGGCTTAAAATGACCGTATAGGTGACCGGTGAAGTTAGCAAAGCAGTATTGTGTTTTTACCACCTTCCTAGCCGGTGTTATTAATGGACAAAGACGGTGCCCGGGGCACACTCTTTGCGGGTTAATAACGTCGCTTTACCGGGGCTTACGGTGAAAATTCAAATGTGTCCGGACAGGGGAGAGGACAGGGAATCTGAAACCATTTGAATGGTGTCGATACGACATTCCTATCACGATCGACACAGCTAGGAGCGACTGCCCTCCATCAAAAATGGCACATATATAGTACTAATACATATAATAGTACATAATAACAACTGCTCGTATAGGATTGCGGGTTGTTTTGGTTTAATACGTGCCATAGCTGTAAATAAAACATGGACATAGGTCATGCGCGTCTATCATGCACACATCAGCCTAACGTTAGATAGATAACTTCACATTAAATAATGTCTATCATCATCCGCTGTCAAACGCCACAGGTAATCTTTTATTTCTAAACAGGAATGTACATCTCGATGTGAATCGCGCTCCTTATGGGAAGGCTGTGCTTGACACTTCCATGGGGCGCTGCATAGGCACAATATCGGCATAATAGCGATCTTTCTTTGTTATGCTTGTTGTAAAGAAAAGGTCTATAATGCATTGAAATGACATTAAACTAAGATAATACGATGGTTATCATATTTTTTCAAGTCTTTAATTACAAGTAATTCCAGAAAAAGTAAATGACATTTCAGCCTCGCTTCCGTATTACGAGAGCGAAAAGAACATTTCTGTAGATGTTTCGCAATGCATGCCGGAAGGGAGTCTCATGGCTCCGAATCGAACGAGGGTCAAGATTTTCTCAGAACGGAGCCAACCCTAACCCTAACCCTATCCCTAACCCTAAATGAGTAATGAATTGGGACGCCACTACGGCTACACGTGAACGCGCAAAACAGAGATTAGGGGTGAAAACGGAGCCAGAGTGGTGAATTGGGATTCACCCTAAGTTACCCTAACCCTAACCCTAACCCTAACCCTGGGACACCTACCTCTCCTACCTCAAACACAGAGTAAGTTGTCCTGCGTCAGTGCTAACCCTAACCCTAACCCTGACCCTAACCCTCAACATGTCTGTCTAATACAACACCAGTGAAATGCAGTTATGTTTGGTGTCCATCACTCTCTGCGATTCTTCGTTGTAGCGTTAGAGTTTTGCATCCATCAAAAAAGAGTCTATATTCTCATGTTAATCCATTTCTATGTGTAGTAACTCAGCATTGGTGTGTTGACAGGATGATGGACAGCTAGAGGTTTCCGACAGCGATGTCGTGGACTTAAAGAAGGAAGTTGGGTCGTTACCTCCACCTGACCAGGAGGACAAGGAGGCTGTTACCTCCACCTGACCAGGAGGACAAGGAGGCGGTTACCTCCACCTGACCAGGACCAGGAGGTTTAGCCCCACAGAATCTCCTCCTGAACTCAACATGAGTTACACATCTATGTTTCGTTCTGGGAACAGACAGCTCTTGGCTGTGTGAGGTTTGGGGTTAGGGTTATGGCTGTGTGAGGGTTAGGGGTGTATGACTGTTAGGGTTGGGGGTATCCTGTGTGCATATTGATTAATGTACATGTGTTATATTGCATAACTCCTTCCACCCCAGGGACCAGTGCTGTTATGTGGCCTATGAAGCTGACTGCAGAATAATGGACATTTGAAGTCATGCAGATTTCTTCAGTTGTAACCATAGAGTGTTTATTCTTGTTACCATAATCAACTGTTAATTATCTTTAAGATATTAATGCTGTCTCAATGTGCGGTCCACTGCTGTGTAATTGTATCATTGTGCCAAATATGTTATCCTCCTTTCGAAGATTGTTTTGGGGAGGACAAATGATTCAGTGATACATTTCCACTATACCGATAAATGCGTATCATGACTCCATTTTTTTTACTATTTTACTGTGAGATCGTTGCTTTTATTACAGTTTTATTATTGCAGTTCTGTTATTCTCAGCTGCTTGGCAGCATTCTATAATACTTGAAACCGTACGACTGTTGAGTGTTTTTAAATAACTTACTGAATCAACATAACGTAATATTTGTTGTAATATTTAGTAGTATTTATTTGAACAATATAATATGCTGGTTATTATTTATAGGGACATTTAGGAATGGAAACTATAGATTAACAACAATCTGTGTACTCACCCATGTTGTTGCTGTACGCGAGGTAAACATAGTGTATTAAGTAACAACCATTAATGAAAGTCCTAACACACATATTTCATTTAATAAATAAATTCAAGCTGCCGCTTTCGTTCTACCATTGTGATGCAAAATGTCTATTTTTGTGAAAATAATGTATATTTCTTCCTAAAACTGAATTGTCCTCGTGCTCCCTGTAAGACTGGGAGACAGATGTACAGCAGACAGACAGACAGACAGATGTACAGCAGACAGACAGACAGACAGATGTACAGCAGACAGACAGACAGATGTACAGCAGACAGACAGATGTACAGCAGACAGACAGACAGATGTACAGCAGACAGGCAGACAGACAGACAGATGTACAGCAGACAGACAGACAGACAGATGTACAGCAGACAGACAGACAGACAGACAGACAGACAGACAGATGTACAGCAGACAGACAGACAGATGTACAGCAGACAGACAGACAGATGTACAGCAGACAGACAGACAGACAGACAGACAGATAGAGTTACAGCAGGTATGCACTTTGAAGATGAGTCTGTCACAGCAGTGATTTTCCATCAACAAACACTAAACTCAAGGTAGCCAGTTATAACTCTCTCTACTGATTTTCATGTTACACCTCCGTCTACATCCTGTGTCTCCTGATGTCCCCAACTGTCATCCTGTGTCTCCTGATGTCCCCAACTGTCATCCTGTGTCTCCTGATGTCCCCAACTGTCATCCTGTGTCTCCTGATGTCCCCAACTGTCATCCTGTGTCTCCTGATGTCCCCAACTGTCATCCTGTGTCTCCTGATGTCCCCAACTGTCATCCTGTGTCTCCTGATGTCCCCAACTGTCATCATGTGTCTCCTGATGTCCCCAACTGTCATCCTGTGTCTCCTGATGTCCCCAACTGTCATCCTGTGTCTCCTGATGTCCCCAACTGTCATCCTGTGTCTCCTGATGTCCCCAACTGTCATCCTGTGTCTCCTGATGTCCCCAACTGTCATCCTGTGTCTCCTGATGTCCCCAACTGTCATCCTGTGTCTCCTGATGTCCCCAACTGTCATCCTGTGTCTCCTGATGTCCCCAACTGTCAGAGATGTCAGCCTGAGGACTACATCCTGTGTCTCCTGATGTCCCCAACTGTCAGAGATGTCAGACTGAGGACTACATCCTGTGTCTCCTGATGTCCCCAACTGTCAGAGATGTCAGGCTGAGGTGGGGATTGTGAAAAGGTGTTTTGGTGCTCAGTTCATCCTGCCACTAAAGTGATTTTGTATTTGGATTAATACCCCTGCTTCAGATGCCTGATATTATATTGTATTAAAAGAGAAGGCTGTTGATCGTAATGTCTTATTTTGCAAAGAAGTGTATACATTTTAGCATCTTTAGCCTTTTTAGCCTCTTTAGCTTTAGATTCTTTAGCTTTAGCCTCTTTAGCTTTAGATTCTTTAGCCTCTTTAGCTTTAGCCTCTTTAGCTTTAGCTTCTTTAGCCTCTTTAGCTTCTTTAGCCTCTTTAGCTTTAGCCTCTTTAGCTTTAGATTCTTTAGCCTCTTTAGCTTTAGATTCTTTAGCCTCTTTAGCTTTAGCTTCTTTAGCTTTAGCTTCTTTAGCTTCTTTAGCTTTAGCTTCTTTAGCCTCTTTAGCTTTAGCCTCTTTAGCTTTAGCCTCTTTAGCTTCTTTAGCTTTAGCCTCTTTAGCTTTAGCTTCTTTAGCTTCTTTAGCTTCTTTAGCTTTAGCTTCTTTAGCCTCTTTAGCTTCTTTAGCTTTAGCTTCTTTAGCTTCTTTAGCTTTAGCTTCTTTAGCTTTAGCTTCTTTAGCTTCTTTAGCTTTAGCTTCTTTAGCCTCTTTAGCTTTAGCTTCTTTAGCTTTAGCTTCTTTAGCCTCTTTAGCTTTAGCTTCTTTAGCTTTAGCTTCTTCAGACAGACAGACAGACAGACAGACGGGGATTAGACAGGTTAGATGTCTTCATGACTGACCAGGGGGTCATTCCACTAAAGGTGGATCAGTTTAGCTGCGCTATAAATAAATACGGCGCTCAGGGAACTCGAGATTGGAATTCAAGCCTCAGGTGATTCCTCGAATGAGGATCAGCCTTGTGTCATCAGTGTTCACAGAAGACAGGCTTACAAATCTTCGATATGGGCGCGTGCACGCAGACATACGCAGCCCAGAAGAGTCGATCTGTCGAAATGAAGATACTCCACTCTGCAGGGGTACTACATTTGCGCAGCATTCCGAATTATTGATTTTTATGAAGACGGAGAAATAAGATGTAAAATAGTGCAATACTGCCGCAATTAACAAGGCGAGGTAAATGCTTTGGCAAGAAATTGCTGACCGATTAAATGCGTAGGTCATACTAGCCCCAGTTATTGTTATATGTTCATATTTTAATAAATGAATATTACTACTGTGGTGATATCCGCAGCAGGCTACAAACCGTCATATCGCCACAATG
>NC_137674.1:113526047-113538547 GCF_963989245.1 Nansenia antarctica | reverse complement strand
ACATGCCTAGAGAGGCAGACTACAGATATAACATGCCTAGAGAGGCAGACTACAGATATAACATGTCTAGAGAGGCAGACTACAGATATAACATGTCTAGAGAGGCAGACTACATATATAACATGCCTAGAGAGGCAGACTACAGATATAACATGTCTAGAGAGGCAGACTACAGATATAACATGTCTAGAGAGGCAGACTACAGATATAACATGTCTAGAGAGGCAGACTACATATATAACATGCCTAGAGAGGCAGACTACAGATATAACATGTCTAGAGAGGCAGACTACAGATATAACATGCCTAGAGAGGCAGACTACAGATATAACATGTCTAGAGAGAGACAGACTACAGATATAACATGCCTAGAGAGGCAGACTACAGATATAACATGTCTAGAGAGACAGACTACAGATATAACATGCCTAGAGAGGCAGACTACAGATATAACATGCCTAGAGAGGCAGACTACAGATATAACATGCCTAGAGAGACAGACTACAGATATAACATGCTTAGAGAGACAGACTACAGATATAACATGCTTAGAGAGGCAGACTACAGATATAACATGCCTAGAGAGGCAGACTACAGATATAACATGCCTAGAGAGACAGACTACAGATATAACATGCTTAGAGAGGCAGACTACAGATATAACATGTCTAGAGAGACAGACTACAGATATAACATGTCTAGAGAGACAGACTACAGATATAACATGCCTAGAGAGGCAGACTACAGATATAACATGCTTAGAGAGGCAGACTACAGATATAACATGTCTAGAGAGGCAGACTACAGATATAACATGCTTAGAGAGACAGACTACAGATATAACATGTCTAGAGAGAGACAGACTACAGATATAACATGTCTAGAGAGGCAGACTACAGATATATCATGCCTAGAGAGACAGACTACAGATATAACATGCCTAGAGAGGCAGACTACAGATATAACATGCCTAGAGTGACAGACTACAGATATAACATGCCTAGAGAGAGGCAGACTACAGATATAACATGTCTAGAGAGGCAGACTACAGATATAACATGCCTAGAGAGGCAGACTACAGATATAACATGCTTAGAGAGACAGACTACAGATATAACATGGTTAGAGAGACAGACTACAGATATAACATGTCTAGAGAGGCAGACTACAGATATAACATGCTTAGAGAGGCAGACTACAGATATAACATGCCTAGAGAGGCAGACTACAGATATAACATGCCTAGAGAGGCAGACTACAGATATAACATGTCTAGAGAGACAGACTACAGATATAACATGCCTAGAGAGAGACAGACTACAGATATAACATGCTTAGAGAGGCAGACTACAGATATAACATGCCTAGAGAGGCAGACTACAGATATAACATGTCTAGAGAGGCAGACTACAGATATAACATGCCTAGAGAGGCAGACTACAGATATAACATGTCTAGAGAGGCAGACTACAGATATAACATGTCTAGAGAGAGGCAGACTACAGATATAACATGCCTAGAGAGAGGCAGACTACAGATATAACATGCCTAGAGAGAGACAGACTACAGATATAACATGTCTAGAGAGGCAGACTACAGATATAACATGTCTAGAGAGAGGCAGACTACAGATATAACATGCCTAGAGAGGCAGACTACAGATATAACATGCCTAGAGAGAGACAGACTACAGATATAACATGTCTAGAGAGACAGACTACAGATATAACATGTCTAGAGAGGCAGACTACAGATATAACATGCTTAGAGAGGCAGACTACAGATATAACATGTCTAGAGAGAGACAGACTACAGATATAACATGCTTAGAGAGACAGACTACAGATATAACATGTCTAGAGAGAGGCAGACTACAGATATAATATGTCTAGAGAGGCAGACTACAGATATAACATGTCTAGAGAGACAGACTACAGATATAACATGTCTAGAGAGGCAGACTACAGATATAACATGCCTAGAGAGGCAGACTACAGATATAACATGCCTAGAGAGGCAGACTACAGATATAACATGCCTAGAGAGACAGACTACAGATATAACATGTCTAGAGAGGCAGACTACAGATATAACATGTCTAGAGAGGCAGACTACAGATATAACATGCTTAGAGAGACAGACTACAGATATAACATGTCTAGAGAGGCAGACTACAGATATAACATGCCTAGAGAGACAGACTACAGATATAACATGTCTAGAGAGGCAGACTACAGATATAACATGCCTAGAGAGGCAGACTACAGATATAACATGCCTAGAGAGGCAGACTACAGATATAACATGCTTAGAGAGACAGACTACAGATATAACATGCCTAGAGAGAGGCAGACTACAGATATAACATGCCTAGAGAGGCAGACTACAGATATAACATGCCTAGAGAGACAGACTACAGATATAACATGCCTAGAGAGAGACAGACTACAGATATAACATGTCTAGAGAGGCAGACTACAGATATAACATGCTTAGAGAGAGACAGACTACAGATATAACATGCTTAGAGAGAGACAGACTACAGATATAACATGTCTAGAGAGGCAGACTACAGATATAACATAATTAGAGAGAGACAGACTACAGATATAACATGCTTAGAGAGGCAGACTACAGATATAACATGCCTAGAGAGGCAGACTACAGATATAACATGTCTAGAGAGGCAGACTACAGATATAACATGCCTAGAGAGGCAGACTACAGATATAACATGCCTAGAGAGAGAGACAGACTACAGATATAACATGCTTAGAGAGGCAGACTACAGATATAACATGCCTAGAGAGGCAGACTACAGATATAACATGTCTAGAGAGGCAGACTACAGATATAACATGCCTAGAGAGGCAGACTACAGATATAACATGTCTAGAGAGGCAGACTACAGATATAACATGCTTAGAGAGACAGACTACAGATATAACATGCCTAGAGAGAGACAGACTACAGATATAACATGCTTAGAGAGGCAGACTACAGATATAACATGCCTAGAGAGGCAGACTACAGATATAACATGCTTAGAGAGGCAGACTACAGATATAACATGTCTAGAGAGGCAGACTACAGATATAACATGCTTAGAGAGAGACAGACTACAGATATAACATGCTTAGAGAGGCAGACTACAGATATAACATGCCTAGAGAGGCAGACTACAGATATAACATGCTTAGAGAGGCAGACTACAGATATAACATGTCTAGAGAGGCAGACTACAGATATAACATGCTTAGAGAGAGACAGACTACAGATATAACATGCTTAGAGAGGCAGACTACAGATATAACATGCCTAGAGAGGCAGACTACAGATATAACATGTCTAGAGAGGCAGACTACAGATATAACATGCCTAGAGAGGCAGACTACAGATATAACATGCCTAGAGAGAGACAGACTACAGATATAACATGTCTAGAGAGGCAGACTACAGATATAACATGCCTAGAGAGGCAGACTACAGATATAACATGTCTAGAGAGGCAGACTACAGATATAACATGCCTAGAGAGAGACAGACTACAGATATAACATGCCTAGAGAGAGACAGACTACAGATATAACATGCTTAGAGAGGCAGACTACAGATATAACATGCCTAGAGAGGAAGACTACAGATATAACATGTCTAGAGAGGCAGACTACAGATATAACATGCCTAGAGAGGCAGACTACAGATATAACATGTCTAGAGAGGCAGACTACAGATATAACATGCTTAGAGAGACAGACTACAGATATAACATGCCTAGAGAGAGACAGACTACAGATATAACATGCTTAGAGAGGCAGACTACAGATATAACATGCCTAGAGAGGCAGACTACAGATATAACATGCTTAGAGAGGCAGACTACAGATATAACATGTCTAGAGAGGCAGACTACAGATATAACATGCTTAGAGAGGCAGACTACAGATATAACATGCCTAGAGAGAGACAGACTACAGATATAACATGTCTAGAGAGGCAGACTACAGATATAACATGTCTAGAGAGAGACAGACTACAGATATAACATGCTTAGAGAGGCAGACTACAGATATAACAAGTCTAGAGAGGCAGACTACAGATATAACATGCCTAGAGAGGCAGACTACAGATATAACATGCCTAGAGAGGCAGACTACAGATATAACATGTCTAGAGAGGCAGACTACAGATATAACATGCCTAGAGAGAGGCAGACTACAGATATAACATGCCTAGAGAGACAGACTACAGATATAACGTGTCTAGAGAGACAGACTACCAGATATAACATGCCTAGAGAGGCAGACTACAGATATAACATGCTTAGAGAGACAGACTACAGATATAACATGCTTAGAGAGAGACAGACTACAGATATAACATGCTTAGAGAGAGACAGACTACAGATATAACATGTCTAGAGAGGCAGACTACAGATATAACATGCTTAGAGAGAGACAGACTACAGATTTAACATGCCTAGAGAGACAGACTACAGATATAACATGCCTAGAGAGGCAGACTACAGATATAACATGCTTAGAGAGGCAGACTACAGATATAACATGCCTAGAGAGGCAGACTACAGATATAACATGCCTAGAGAGGCAGACTACAGATATAACATGCCTAGAGAGAGACAGACTACAGATATAACATGTCTAGAGAGACAGACTACAGATATAACATGCCTAGAGAGGCAGACTACAGATATAACATGCCTAGAGAGGCAGACTACAGATATAACGTGTCTAGAGAGACAGACTACCAGATATAACATGTCTAGAGAGGCAGACTACAGATATAACATGCCTAGAGAGGCAGACTACAGATATAACATGCCTAGAGAGGCAGACTACAGATATAACATGCCTAGAGAGGCAGACTACAGATATAACATGCCTAGAGAGGCAGACTACAGATATAACATGCCTAGAGAGGCAGACTACAGATATAACATGCTTAGAGAGGCAGACTACAGATATAACATGCTTAGAGAGGCAGACTACAGATATAACATGCCTAGAGAGAGACAGACTACAGATATAACATGCTTAGAGAGGCAGACTACAGATATAACATGTCTAGAGAGGCAGACTACAGATATAACATGCTTAGAGAGAGACAGACTACAGATATAACATGCCTAGAGAGGCAGACTACAGATATAACATGTCTAGAGAGAGGCAGACTACAGATATAACATGTCTAGAGAGGCAGACTACAGATATAACATGTCTAGAGAGGCAGACTACAGATATAACATGCTTAGAGAGACAGACTACAGATATAACATGCCTAGAGAGAGACAGACTACAGATATAACATGCTTAGAGAGACAGACTACAGATATAACATGCTTAGAGAGACAGACTACAGATATAACATGTCTAGAGAGACAGACTACAGATATAACATGCCTAGAGAGACAGACTACAGATATAACATGCCTAGAGAGACAGACTACAGATATAACATGCCTAGAGAGGCAGACTACATATATAACATGCCTAGAGAGGCAGACTACAGATATAACATGCTTAGAGAGGCAGACTACAGATATAACATGTCTAGAGAGGCAGACTACAGATATAACATGTCTAGAGAGGCAGACTACAGATATAACATGTCTAGAGAGACAGACTACAGATATAACATGCCTAGAGAGGCAGACTACATATATAACATGCCTAGAGAGGCAGACTACAGATATAACATGCTTAGAGAGGCAGACTACAGATATAACATGTCTAGAGAGGCAGACTACAGATATAACATGTCTAGAGAGGCAGACTACAGATATAACATGTCTAGAGAGGCAGACTACAGATATAACATGCCTAGAGAGAGACAGACTACAGATATAACATGCTTAGAGAGGCAGACTACAGATATAACATGTCTAGAGAGGCAGACTACAGATATAACATGTCTAGAGAGGCAGACTACAGATATAACATGTCTAGAGAGGCAGACTACAGATATAACATGCCTAGAGAGGCAGACTACAGATATAACATGCCTAGAGAGGCAGACTACAGATATAACATGCCTAGAGAGGCAGACTACAGATATAACATGTCTAGAGAGAGACAGACTACAGATATAACATGCCTAGAGAGACAGACTACAGATATAACATGCCTAGAGAGACAGACTACAGATGTAACATGCTTAGAGAGACAGACTACAGATATAACATGTCTAGAGAGGCAGACTACAGATATAACATGCCTAGAGAGAGACAGACTACAGATATAACATGTCTAGAGAGACAGACTACAGATATAACATGCCTAGAGAGACAGACTACAGATGTAACATGCTTAGAGAGACAGACTACAGATATAACATGCCTAGAGAGAGACAGACTACAGATATAACATGTCTAGAGAGACAGACTACAGATATAACATGCTTAGAGAGGCAGACTACAGATATAACATGCCTAGAGAGGCAGACTACAGATATAACATGCCTAGAGAGACAGACTACAGATATAACATGTCTAGAGAGACAGACTACAGATATAACATTCATAGAGAGACAGACTACAGATATAACATGCCTAGAGAGGCAGACTACAGATATAACATGCTTAGAGAGGCAGACTACAGATATAACATGCCTAGAGAGGCAGACTACAGATATAACATGCCTAGAGAGACAGACTACAGATATAACATGTCTAGAGAGGCAGACTACAGATATAACATGCCTAGAGAGAGACAGACTACAGATATAACATGTCTAGAGAGGCAGACTACAGATATAACATTCATAGAGAGGCAGACTACAGATATAACATGCCTAGAGAGAGACAGACTACAGATATAACATGTCTAGAGAGGCAGACTACAGATATAACATGCCTAGAGAGACAGACTACAGATATAACATGCCTAGAGAGACAGACTACAGATATAACATGCCTAGAGAGAGACAGACTACAGATATAACATGCCTAGAGAGGCAGACTACAGATATAACATGCCTAGAGAGGCAGACTACAGATATAACATGCCTAGAGAGAATACTGTTCTCTTCTGTCCTGCTCAGTTCATATGACAACATTGTTGGTTAGGGTCAGGGTGTAATGTGACCAGATAAGGTGTTGTGGTGAGCAAAACTGCATGAATTTTAACAAATAATACATTATCTCCAATGGTAGTGGCCATGTCTATAATACATATATATATATATATATGTTACGGTACATGTGGGAATACAGTACATGTGGGAAAACTAGGGTTAGGGTTAGGTGCTACGTCGATTTGGTACATGCTGGCATGTCTAACCCTAACCCTAATCCTATCCCTAACCCTAACCTTAACCGTAGCACCCTAGCACCTAACCCTAGTTTTCCCACATGTACCGTATTCCCACATGTACCGTAACATATATATATATATTTTGCACCCCTTTGGTGGTTCACTTCCCACAATGCCTCTGCACATTTGGACCATGGCTAGGCCATTATGAGCCAAGTATGCGTATTGCCCTGTAAACAGTCTTATCAGCACAGCTAGGGGTAGGGCTAGGGAGGGCTAGGGAGGGTCTTGTTTAGTGTGGAGCGCGTGCTTTCATCACCTGCCTCTTACGTTCTCACAACCAGGGTCAGGTCAGAGGTGGTCAGGTCAGAGGTCAGAGGTGGTGACTGATTTCTTTTCCTTTTTCCGTGTTTTAAATGTGTTGAATACAAATGCAGAAATGACTCTAACTGGTTTGTTTCCTGCCCCAGGCCAAGGTGAATGAAGAATCTCCTTTTGCCCATCACTGAAAATGACGGACTTGACAAGACCAAGCTAAAGATAAAGACCCTAAAGCCTGGAGATGAATGATTATACAGCAGATGTTTCTACCAAGGTTCAGACTGTGTTCAGGTCTGTGGTGTGTTCAGGTCTGCTGGTGTTCACGGCTTTAAAGCAGCTCTGTGATACAGTATCTAGTTTCAGGTCGGTCAACACAGGGTGAACTTTAGTTCAAACAAATGAATAGATTAATAGATGCAACAATGCAGTCTGGTAATGGAAGATGCACAGACAAGGTACAACTTAAACACCAAGGTTCTACCTGGACATACTCAACATTTCTGCTGTAAACTGTAAACAAGACAAATAATGCTATTGTTCTGAGTAAATAATAAATTGTATTTAATTCAAATATGTCCCTTCTCTTCATATGATAATTAGACATTTGCATTCAACAACAACACAATCATTTCAGCTTTTATAATTAGGCCAATAAACATGACTGAACCACAACATACTGGAAGGAAAGCCACGAGCGCCAATCTTCATCCATGTCCGCGGTCACTTCTGGAGGAGGAGAAGACTGAGGACCCAGGGGCCCCCCTATCCGGACCCGGACCTGGAACCCATACACATACATGATTGAGATTAGGGAGTGTTTTCTATTTTTAATCGGCGCAGCTTCTCTAGCCTTTACGGCATTGGTTTAGCGGCCCAGGAGCATGCGTTGTAAATAATCTCACGTGATGCTATACACACACACACACACACACACACACACACACACACACACACACACACACACACACACACACACACACGCACACGTAATAAACGATCTAATAGCCCAAATGATCGATCCACCAGAATCATAACACATTAATTCACTGTCCAACAACATGCAAAAAATTAATATTTTTTGTTTTACTGACGGAGGTTGTGAAGGAGGGTGGGAGGGTGCGAGCTGAAACCTTACCTGAGGGGGAAACAGAGTTTTGTGGGTAAAGTCAACTAAATACTAGATTGTTTATTATAAATTGGTTGAGACTGTTATGATGTGAAGTAGCGTTAACAAACAAAAAAGAACAGTAATGAAACTCTCAAATTAAGCACTTTATTTTAAAATAGTGACATAGAAAACAAACAAGACTGAACAGATATACAGACAATAAAAAAGAAGTTACGGTGATGTGTGTGTTGATATAAACGTCTTTCTTTTTTTAACTGTTTTTTTTATTTATATACGCAGCCCTTATTTTACTTGAAATGTATTAATTATTGTTGTATTATTTATAATCCCCCCTGTTTAATGTGAAAACTGACAATAAATATTTACACTTTCTTTCTTTGATTATTATTTTACTTTGAATGTAAAGTAAACACCCCTGCTCTGAAGTTGTAACTTTATTAACGGCGCGTCCCTCATAATGGGCTGCACGCGTTTATTGTTTACGTCCACTAACGTATCCTGTCTTGGCTGCGTTCGTTAATTCTCTATGGAAATCTGATCAGCACTCATGGAATGCCTCTTGTCCAATCAAATTACTTGGTCAATTTATGACGTTGAACCCAGTGTGCGTTCCGGCGCTCTCAGAGCAAATTGACGAACGCACCTCTTGTCACACTATCAACGTCACTCACAAGGAGAGCCTGGCTGCTGCAGAGTTTGAAGTCTAAAGCCTAAATAGCTCAAAGCAATAAAACATAATAATAAAAGATGTTCCTGGATTATAAATGCACCGTGCTGCACCGTGGAGGCAGACTCCAAGGGACGGGGTTCACGGGAAAACTCCAGAAGTCGAGCGAGTGAAAAGGTGAGTGGAACTTCAGAGAGACGAGCTGATATGAAACATCCCAGAATGAGACTATGTCTCTCTGGACGGGATTGACCTTCTAATTATCCACGCAAAAAATAATAATAATGTGCTAGGCCTGTAATGTAAACGGTATTTATGTATAAAGTAGGTTTATTAGCCTGCTATCACATTTAGAGACACAGTATGTTTCATTAACAGATAGGTTATTGTATCTCAGTGAAATAATTAATTTTCAAGTGCACTAGGCTCCATGTTTACTAATAAGAGACAGATGTATAATATTTCCACAATGCAGTGAGTCTACATAGGCTTTTATTCCTACATTAGAGACATGTTCATGTGTCTCAAGCAGAAATGTAGGCTATTCTATACACTGTCAGTATAAGCAATTATGATGTATCAACTCTGGTTACACATTTGTTGAAATGTTGATGTTGAACACATTTTTAAAATATTAAATATTCAGTTTCCTTCCTTTCCTAATTGATAGGTTTGCCTTGTATCTGCACCTTCTGTTAGCATGCTGTGCTAGTCTATTCAGAAGCTCAGACTGGTATAAAGGCAGATAATAAGAGTTGATACAATAGTTAAAATATGGAGAATAATAGTTTGCTAATGCTTTGTGTGTGAGGACTGTTTAGATTCAGTGTTCTGAACACTCAAAGACTTTTATACAGCTCTAAGTTGCTGCTCGGAAGTCAAACATTACCATAGGAATTTGGAATGTGTTTTCCCCAAAATATGTATACATTCCCTCCCTCCCTCCCTCCCCCCATCTCTCTTTATCTCCCCCTCTTCCTGTTCCTCTGTCGCTTTCTTTTTCTTTTTCTTTATCCCGGCTTCTAACCTCTTTATCTCTCTCACTCACTCTCTCTCTCTCTCTATCTCACACACACACTCACACACTCTCTCTCTCTCTCTCTCTCTCTCTCTCTCTCTCTCTCTCTCACACACACACACTCATACTCACACTCACACACTCACACACTCACTCACTCTCTCTCTATCTCACAAACTCACACACTCAATCACTCTCTATCTCACACACTCACTCACTCACACACTCACACTCACTCACTCTCTCTCTCTCTCTCTCTCACACACTCACACTCACTCACTCACTCTCTCTCTATCTCACACACTCACACACTCACTCACTCACTCACTCTCTCTCTCTCTCTCTCTCTCTCTCTCACACACTCACACTCACTCACTCACTCTCTCTCTATCTCACACACTCACACACTCACTCACTCACTCTCTCTCTCTCACACACACTCATACTCACACTCACACACTCACACACTCACTCACTCTCTCTCTCTCTCTCACACACACACACACACACACACACACACACACACACACACACACACACACACACACACACACACACACACACACACACACACACACTCTTCTCGTGATTCATGATTGAGTATACACAACACCTTCAGCCTCAGTAATGGGTATGCAGTTTATAAACAACAATTAACTCTCACACACACACACACACACACACACACACACACACACACGCGTGTGCGCGTGCGCACACACACACACACACACACACACACACACACACACACACACATTTGTGATTAAAAGTAAGTAAAATTAAAGTCACTTTTTAATCATCTAAAAATGATATTCAGTAGATTAGGCTACATAACAGTATGCCTGCATTTCTGCACAGTAAACTCCTGAGACCACCCGTTGTGTCCTCTAGATGGCGCTATACGACAGTACTCTCAACATTCCTCTGCTGATCCTCAAACAAAAGATGCAATCTGAATGACTGTGTGCTTAGTCAATATTTACACGTGGCCCGAGGTTTACATTTCCATCTTAACCAGTTAGCAGACGCTTTTGTCCAGAAGCGACTTGCAATTCGAGATGACAGAGACAGACTGTCTCTGTCATCTGGAGTAATTTAAGGCTAAGTGTCTTACTCAAGGGCACACTAGAGGTGGTGTTCCCAGGTGGGATTTGAACTCGTGACCTCATGATCATCAGTCACTATCCACTAGGCCGCCACTACTAACTCACTAGCCAAACACACCCGTCTTGTTCACGGCTTATCTCAGTTATTGACATGGTTGTCTTGGCGACCTTTATGCTCTAACATGTCTGGATTCTGTCCTATAAATCCTTTATCAAACTGTAACCCTTTACAAATAATGAACTTTTGTGAAATATCCAAACTTTATTCCTTAAACATTCTATGCATTCTAATGTATAGGCTTACAGCAATAGAATAAATGTTAAGACACAATAATATTGTGGGATTGGTTACTCTGTTCAATGATCATTTGAATTCACGATATATAATAATAATAATAATAATACTTTTATTTGTATATATATAGGCCTGCCCACTGATTCTTGAAGAATATGATAAGAATGTAGTAAAAACATATAGCGGGCTAAATTAACATGGGAAACCTACAAACATTTTAAGATACCACATTTAAAGTTCTTCAAAAGCAGTTTTACAGGTCTGAGGTTCATGTTAACATTTAGAAAATGTGAGAGCGCTACATATATAATATATCATATATACATATATAATATATAATATATAGTCTATACATATATCAATCAAGTTTGATTGACTGATTGATCCCTGTCATCAGCCCATCGTGAGCGATCACACATACGTTGTATAACACTAGGCTATGACAGTACAGAGTCTTTTTTTACTAGTATTGTTTTTAGTATCTTTTACTGTTCTTATCAACTTCAAATGGTTCTGTCAGCCTTGTAAGCAGATAAACATGTCTTCTATGACACGGCCATGCGTCACTACACAGAGACTGACACCTGATAGTAGATCGTTACTACGAGCCGTGGCATGCACTCTCGTTAAGAAGGTGCCTGGGAGAGGGAGAGGGTTAATATTTGACACTTGACTTGGTACTGAAGACTG
>NC_137674.1:113518547-113521047 GCF_963989245.1 Nansenia antarctica | reverse complement strand
TTTTGTGTTCTGGTAGGTAGGCAAGATGGGTGGGGGGGATTTGGGATTCAGATGTTGGCTCTCACTTTCACACGCTTGTTGTTTTACTAGACAGACGTGTATGAAAGCCTAGACAGCGTGGATGTCTCTCTCTCTCTCTGTCTCTCTCTAGACAGCGTGGATGTCTCTCTCTCTCTCTGTCTCTCTCTAGACAGCGTGGATGTCTCTCTGTCTCTGTCTCTCTGTCTCTCTCTGTCTCTGTCTCTCTGTCTCTCTCTCTCTGTCTCTCTCTCTCTCTCTCTGTCTCTCTCTCTCTCTCTCTGTCTCTCTGTCTCTCTCTCTGTCTCTCTGTCTCTCTCTGTCTCTCTCTAGACAGCGTGGATGCCGTGTGCAGGGATGGAAACACACAGTAAAGACTGTCTCACATTACTGTCATACCTACAGTAAAGACTGTCTCTCATTATTATTATTAATAATAATAATAATAATAATAATAATAATAATAATAATAACTTTATTTGTATAGCGTTTTCCTGCAAACGTTGCAGCCCAAAGTGCTTTAATCATTATATAATCTTAATTTAATTATTTTGTAACTTAAATGCAATATTAAAAGGATGGGTTTTTATAATCTTAATTGAATTATTTAGTCATTTAAAGGCAATATTAAAAAGATGGGTTTTTAGTCTTGACTTGAACATAATGTGCTGAGGTTGCATCCCTAATGTAAACTGGCAGTGCATTCCACAATTTGGGTGCATAAAATGAGACTGCAGCCTCACCAAATCTTTTACTGTCATCACACAGCAAAGACTGTCTCACATTACTGTCTCACTACAGACTATCTTAGATCTCAGATTATCTTTGTTTGTATATCCACACGTTCCATTACCCCCTGAGCTCTGCCTGCCCCCTCTCTGTCTCTCTGTCTCTCTGTCTCTCTGTCTCTCTCTGTCTCTCTGTCTGTCTCTCTGTCTCTCTGTCTCTCTCTGTCTCTCTGTCTCTCTCCCTCTCTCTGTCTCTCTGTCTCTCTCTGTCTCTCTGTCTGTCTCTCTGTCTCTCTGTCTCTCTGTCTCTCTCTGTCTCTCTGTCTCTCTCCCTCTCTCTGTCTCTCTGTCTCTCTGTCTCTCTGTCTCTCTGTCTCTCTCTCCCTCTCTCTGTCTCTCTGTCTCTCTGTCTCTCTGTCTCTCTCTCTCTCTCTGTCTCTCTCTGTCTCTCTGTCTCTCTGTCTCTCTGTCTCTCTGTCTCTCTGTCTGTCTCTCTGTCTCTCTGTCTCTCTGTCTCTCTGTCTCTCTCCCTCTCTCTGTCTCTCTGTCTCTCTGTCTCTCTGTCTCTCTCTCTCTCGGGGGAGAAGGCAGTGTGTTGTAACTGTGTCTGACAGACAGACGGCTGTACCTGCCCCTGTGCTGGCCTGTGTGTCTGACAGACAGACGGCTGTAGCTGCCCTGTGCTGGCCTGTGTGTCTGACAGACAGACTGCTGTACCTGCCCTGTGCTGGCCTGTGTGTCTGACAGACAGACGGCTGTACCTGCCCTGTGCTGGCCTGTGTGTCTGACAGACAGACGGCTGTAGCTGCCCTGTGCTGGCCTGTGTGTCTGACAGACAGACGGCTGTACCTGCCCTGTGCTGGCCTGTGTGTCTGACAGACAGACGGCTGTAGCTGCCCTGTGCTGGCCTGTGTGTCTGACAGACAGACGGCTGTAGCTGCCCTGTGCTGGCCTGTGTGTCTGACAGACAGACGGCTGTAGCTGCCCTGTGCTGGCCTGTGTGTCTGACAGACAGACTGCTGTAGCTGCCCTGTGCTGGCCTGTGTGTCTGACAGACAGACGGCTGTAGCTGCCCTGTGCTGGCCTGTGTGTCTGACAGACAGACGGCTGTACCTGCCCTGTGCTGGCCTGTGTGTCTGACAGACAGACTGCTGTACCTGCCCTGTGCTGGCCTGTGTGTCTGACAGACAGACGGCTGTAGCTGCCCTGTGCTGGCCTGTGTGTCTGACAGACAGACGGCTGTACCTGCCCTGTGCTGGCCTGTGTGTCTGACAGACAGACGGCTGTAGCTGCCCTGTGCTGGCCTGTGTGTCTGACAGACAGACTGCTGTAGCTGCCCCGTGCTGGCCTGTTGGTGCAGTAGACAGTGTGTGTAGTGTGTTTGTGTGTGTGTAGTGTGTATAGTGTGTATGTGTGTGTATGTGTGTGTGTAGGGATTAGGTGTACTGTTAGTCAGTATTGACAAGCGTGCACTGCCCCTTTTTCAATCGTCTGTTTCACATGTGAGAGCTGTTCATGTCTCGTGTCTTGGCGAAGCTTCAAACACGTTCTGCCTCAATTCTTTACCGGCAGGGGTCTGGTCAGACCCGCAATACCGAAATCATTTTTAAAAAGCAGTGAACTTTAAAATTGGAATACCTTTTCTTTCAGGGTAATTTGTAAGAACAGAAAATGATTGTTTAGTCGACGAAACAAAACTTAGTTTTACAAATTGGGGAAAAGTGAAATAAATGCACCAAGCTGCTGCAACCTCT
>NC_137674.1:113513033-113515847 GCF_963989245.1 Nansenia antarctica | reverse complement strand
ATTCTATCTCTTCCCCCCCTCTCCCCCTCCCCTCATTCTATCTCTTCACCTCCCCCTCCCCCTCCCCTCATTCCTCTTGCATGTTCCCTTCTTTTCGTCTTCTGGTGAACTGGTGATCCATTCCCCCCCCCCCCCCCCCCCCCCATTCAAAAACGGCAAAGGCGACATTTAGATAATGTAAAAGGAGCCTAGTGGAGAACTATCAGAAGGTCATGAGTTCAAATCCTACCTGGGAACACCTCCACTAGTGTGACTAAGTTACTCCAGGGGAGACTGTCCTGTCATCTCTAATTGTAAGTTGCTTTGGATAAAAAAGCGTCTGCTGCCTAAAAGGTTAAAACTGTAAAAGGTTTTGTGTTAATCTGGTCTCTGCCAGCAGCGAGGGAAAGGGCAGGGTGATGTCCATACAGCCAGAGGAGGAAGGCTGTGTCTCAGGAGGTAGAGGCTGTGTCTCAGGAGGTAGAGGCTGTGTCTCAGGAGGTAGAGGCTGCGTCTCAGGAGGTAGAGGCTGTGTCTCAGGAGGTAGAGGCTGGTAGAGGTAGAGGCTGTGTCTCAGGAGGTAGAGGCTGGTAGAGGTAGAGGCTGTGTCTCAGGAGGTAGAGGCTGGTAGAGGTAGAGGCTGTGTCTCAGGAGGTAGAGGCTGTGTCTCAGGAGGTAGAGGCTGTGTCTCAGGAGGTAGAGCCGCCGCCTAATGATCGCAAGCTTGGCAGATCGGTGGTTCGAGCCCCGGCTGGCCACATGTCGAAGTGTCCTTGGGCAAGACACTGAACGCCAAATTGCTCCCAGTGAGCGAGCCGGCGCCTTGCATGGTAGCTTGCCGCCATTGGTGTGTGAATGTGTGTGTGAATGGGTGAATGAGAGGCTGTTGTAAAGCGCTTTGGATAAAGGCGCTATATAAGTCAGTCTATTTACCATTTTAGGAAGGAGTGTGAGTCTCTTGGTCTATTTAAAAACGTTACGATTACACAGAGATTTAGTTCACTGGTCGGGACGAGGAGATCTGTAACTGAGTGTCGGGGGAACAGACACATTTTAATTTCGTTCTGTTTATTTTGGAGGATCAGCTGTGTATGTGTGTATGTGTGTATGTGTGTATGTGTGTAGGTGTGTAGGTGTGTATGTGTGTATGTGTGTATGTGTGTATGTGTGTATGTGTGTAGGTGTGTATGTGTGTATGTGTGTAGGTGTGTATGTGTGTAGGTGTGTATGTGTGTATGTGTGTAGGTGTGTATGTGTGTATGTGTGTATGTGTGTAGGTGTGTATGTGTGTAGGTGTGTAGGTGTGTATGTGTGTAGGTGTGTAGGTGTGTATGTGTGTATGTGTGTAGGTGTGTATGTGTGTAGGTGTGTATGTGTGTATGTGTGTAGGTGTGTATGTGTGTAGTGTGTATGTGTGTAGGTGTGTAGGTGTGTAGGTGTGTATGTGTGTTGTGTGTATGTGTGTAGGTGTGTGTGTGTATGTGTGTATGTGTGTATGTGTGTATGGTGTGTATGTGTGTAGGTGTGTATGTGTGTATGTGTGTATGTGTGTATGTGTGTATGTGTGTAGGTGTGTGGTGTGTTTGTGTGTAGTGTGTATGTGTGTATGTGTGTATGTGTGTAGGTGTGTATGTGTGTAGGTGTGTAGTGGGATTGTGAAAGAGCTGTGCGTACTCTACATAACACTCAGAAGGCTTAAATAAATAGCTTAAAAATACTGAAATGATTGTGGACTGCAGAGCAGAGGCAGTCCAGATTTGTGAGGGACAAACGCTTGTGTCACACAGAAACAAACAACACTTGACTAAACATGATTACAAAGCGAGCACCATCTCACCTACCACCTCACCTACCACTCACAACACAACAACCAGTGATAACCCAGACAATAATCCGTAGGGTAGGGTGAGGTTATCATCAGAACAGGCTATTTTGTTTGTTGAATGGAAATGAGAAACTTAATACAAAAATACTTCCTCTTCTCGCTCTCAAACACGTTTAGCCTCCGCTTCTATCCAAAGCGACCATTCTCAGCGGCCCTGAGATCGGGAGGTTGTGAGTTCGATTCCCGGCCGAGTCATACCACCAAAGACTATAAACATGGTACCCGATGCTTCCCTGCTTGGCACTCAGTATTAAGGGTTGGACTGGGGGGGGTAAGACCCTGCGACATACCAGCCTTATGTCCAGGGGGGGGGGGGGGGGGGGGTGGACTTGTACTTGAATACAACTGTGACTGTATAGTGAGATGAAGTGAAGCCACAGCAGTTCAACCAAAATGCACTAATGACCTGGGACCACACAGAAACATATACAATACATATACATATCCATATAATATGTAATTGTATTAAATACAATATACATATCCAAACAGTCCTGCTGATGTGGGGGAAGTTCACTAAAGGTTTTTCTTCATTATAAAAGATTAATGTTCTGGCACTACCAGTAATAACGACAACGAAGTTCTCAATAAATAAATAAATAAAGACCTTTTTATTAACCTTCCATTTGTAATTAAACAGGGAACAAACAACACAGCAGCCTACGTCTGTTTCAAATCCAATAAATCAATTAAGGAAATGAATTTAAATGAAATGTAGGTGTAGGTGTACTGTGTATATATATATATATATGTTTAAAAGGTCATCACAGAAAACGGCGACGTTATTAATTTAACGGATTTAACCGCCGGTGTTTAATATCACAAGCAGCTGAACGCGCTCGAGCCAAACCTAAATCAATGTTTTGTCTAACAGAAGGATGAGTAATTTCTACATTTCTACATTTCCCAGCCATGATGTCTCATAATGTCTCACCCGTCGGTGTTTCGCT